>NC_138376.1:1032285-1054510 GCF_054177405.1 Leptonychotes weddellii | reverse complement strand
AGGCGTCCCGCCTGGCGCATTACAACAAGCGCTCGACCATCACGTCGCGGGAGATCCAGACGGCCGTGCGCCTGCTGCTGCCCGGGGAGCTGGCCAAGCACGCCGTGTCCGAGGGCACCAAGGCCGTCACCAAGTACACCAGCTCCAAGTGAGCCCGCCTGCAGCCGACCGCAACCCAAAGGCTCTTTTCAGAGCCACCTACAGTTTCAGAGAAGAGCTGATGCATTTTGGCTGTAGTGAGTTGCCTTTGGTAGTGTTTGGGGGGCTAGGTTGGGAGAGGGGAGGTAGCTGGGAAGAAGGGTAAAACGCTGGATAAACATTTAGGCTCACTACCATGCCGATTTAGTGTGGGTTCTTTGACGCCCTCTGGAACGAGGCATCCAGTTTTGCGCTGCCGCAGTCAATAGCCGAAATTTCGCCTTTGGTTACACTTTATCAATGGCCCCTGTCGTTAAGCCTTGGGGATTGGCGGCAGATCTCGCCGATAAACAACCCTACTTGGTGGAGAGCAGTTCCCTAATTTCATCGTGTTCTTGAACTCTGCATCCTATTCCTTCCCTCCTTTTTCTTCGTTCTTCCTGGCGTTGATGTTTTTCCTTGGGAGGCCCTCGGAGCGGCGGGTTAGGGCGCACTGCCCTCTACTGCCATCCTGTGGCAGAAAGCGGAGGCAGAGATCCAGGGCGTTGCTTTTTCCAGATCGAATTGAGATGTTTTCTTCGAAGTTCAACTTCCCAAGGACGACCGTGAGCTGGGGTACATAGAGTCACTATTTCTATCTCCCTTCAGCCACTGGATTTAAGTCTCTCCAACAGTCGGTCGTGCTCATGAAAGAAGGGGAGTCAAAGATGTCAATAAGTAAATAAATAATCAAAATACTCAGCAACCTAAAACAAACAAAAAAACCCTGTTCTGTATTTCTGGTCCTCAAAGTATAAATACTTTAATGTTTCCTGTAAACCTAAACATCTGACAGAACACTCATACCCTTGATTTTGCTGGGCAGCTCTTTGAAGACACGTCAGGATTTAGGAATATGATTACATATAACTAAGTTGCACTTTCTTTACCAAACAAGTCAGTATACACTTGGTAACCTTGGTCATTTTGCAGGTCCCTCTGCCCTTTTAAATATGTGTGTTTCCCCCTAAGTCTGACTCTTGCTCTTTGCTCGTAGAGTTTCTTTCCAAATGTTTCTCTTAGTCCTTCTTTGACACTTCCCTACCTAACCAAGTTCAAACATCCTATTAAAATGCTTGCATTCGTTTTCTGGTGTTGCCACAACAAAATACCATTTATTTGGGTGGTTTAAAAAAACATATTTATTTTCTCAGGGTTCTGTGGGCTTCAAGTCCAAGATCAAGGTGTGAGCAGGCTTGGCTTCCCTCCTGGGCTTGCACCTGAGAACTCATGTGGCCTTTTTCTCTGTTTGCACACCTCTGGAGTCTCTCCCTTTCTTCTAAGAACATCAGTCCTATAGGATTAGGACCTTCCTTATGACTTCATCTAACTTTCATTACCTCTTAAAGACCATGTGTCCAAATACAGTCGCACTGGGGTTAGAGCTCAAATATGTGAATTTTGAGAGAACATGCTTCAATCCATAACAGCACATAAGGCCATTTTCCATGCTTTGCTCTCAACCTTCTATTCCAGATTGTCTTTCATAAAATACCTACATCTAGCTTAAGCTGCCACTAGAGACAGCTGTGCTGTCCCCCAAACCAGAGGTTTAAAGTCAAATGCTCACAAAGGCCCAGCCCATAAGAGCGAAACTGGCTGGATACTAGAAATCAGGCCTCAGCTCCACAAAGAAAGGTGCTCTTTGCTAGTTTGCTTGAAGCACATGGACTCCTGACACCAAATTTTGTTTTCCCGGTTTTAATAGCGTATTTCACTGTTCTCTTACTGCCGCTATAAGAACAACTGTACGTTGAAAAATGCCAGCTAGCATCTGCCCGTGAAGGGGACCAGTTGGAACGTCGGAGACCCGAAGAACACAAGGCCTATGCAATGGGTTTCACCTGATCGTTGCCCTGCGGAGCTGCAATCCCTGGACAGCGAAACTTTCCATTTTTCAAGGGGATATGCATTTTAATATGGGATATTCTAAATTTTCAGTATAGGCAGCTAGTAAAAAATGTATAACATAGCGCAGATTAAACAAAAAATGTCTGCATGCTTCATCAAACCCTTAAGCTCACAGGTGGAGATCTCTGGGCATTAACAGAGATTTTTGTGCCCATGACAAGCTGTCCTATGTCCTTCCCCTGCCACCAAAGCCCAGATCCCATGCCCAGATCTCTCCAGCTTCCTAAATCCTCCCCTGAAAAGAATCTGTTTGCTTGGCAGCTCTGGGCAGAGACCAGGCATCCACCAGCTATTTCGTGCCATTTAAGTAAATGGATAAAGAAGTGAGCTAAAAGAAAACTTTAAAATTCTTTAAGCCACTACCAACAATGAAAGAGAAGTGGTGAAAGGTATTTGGAGTTGTTTATTATGGATTTAATAGTTACCTGGATAAATAAACCCATTCCTCTCTAATTATGTGACCTTTGTCTTATTGTGATATATTCTCTACCTACTTTTCTTTGGTCTAGTCTCAACATTTTCTCCGTTTTCTTTTGCTGATTGTCCCCATCTCTCCTGTCTCATCACAAAGGAAAGGAAAGAAACTGTAGAGGCCACAAGAATCTTAAAGTAAGTTCCACTCCTTCCCTTCTTACTGTGACTCCCTTCTGCAAACGGCCCACCCTTGCTCCCTGAACCCAGGCTCTTTCTTTCTCTCTCTTTTAGCCCATTTTCTACTGTCTATTTAAATGAGACACAGACTCTCACATTCTGTTTAAATCAACTGTCTAGTGAATCACTGATTTTATTTTATTTTATTTTTTACTTTACCTTCATGCATATGAAAGAAATAAGAACCGAATTGTCTTCTGACTGAACAAAGAAATATCACAAAGGTAAAGGTCTTGAAGGCGAAAAGGCAGTTCCAGTTAGCATCTTACGACGAGGGCAACACATTTTTAAAGAGAAAGACATCAGAAACCAATATTGCACTGTATGTTAACTAAGTAAAATTTAAATTAAAAAAATTTAAAATTAAAAAATAAAGAGAAAGACAATCATTTGCAGACTTAGAATCCAAACGTGACTTTCAGAGGTCATACAATCTGAAGTCAGTCGCCGTCTTTGAAAATCCTTCATCGGAAGTATCAGTGGCCAGGTCCATTTTATGAAGCCCTCCAGGATCTCTTCCTCAGCAGCTGCAGAGAAGGGGCTTTCTCTGTCCTGCACCAGAAGAGGTCTGTGTTTTCAAGGTTAAGTGCTGGCATTCCAACCTGTCGGTACCTACCGATAAAGGCAGGCCTGAGAATGAAATGTTGACATGGAGAAATAAAAAGGGGAGGGGCGCCTGGGTGGCTCATTAGTTAAGCCTCTGCCTTCGGCTCGGGTCATGATCTCAGGGTCCTGGGATTGAGCCCCACATCGGGCTCCCTGCTCCACGGGAAGCCTGCTTCTCCCTCTACCACTCCCTCTGCTTGTGTTCCCTCTCTCGCTGTGTCTCTGTAAAATAAATAAATAAATAAAATCTTTAAAAAATAAAAAAATAAAAAGGGGAAAGGGGGTTATTAATAAAAGAGATGTGAGTTGTCAGAACAGATTACCAACTACTTGGAAGCGGAAGAAGGGGATCCCAGGGTGGCCTCTCACTGACTCACTGTGGTGCCATGAGGCAGCCTCCAGGTACGTGATCTGCGGAGGGGCGCGTCTTTGGTCGCCTTTAACTCATTAGATTATTTTACAACCTGATAGAGAAAGAATGTAAGTTGTAGATATTAATAAAGTGCAGATGATTCCAGGTGATGAATGCGGGAAGGAAGGTGGGGAAGACTGAGCTGGTCTCAGTCTCGTTGTCCTCCTCCAAAGCTCATCAAATGGACACTCAGCTCTGCAAGAGGAATACGGCTCCACGCAAGGAGCGACTAGGCCTCTGAAATTCTGCGGTTTGGAAATCTCAACAGTCACCATCCATGTAGGACTTGGATCCAGAGCCTCCAAGTGAGGACTACAAGTGAAGGCGAAGACTTCGAGGAGTCAGAAGGCTCGAGCTCTATCCACCACTCATCCAGGCTGCAGCTGCTCCTTGCAAATAACAATTATTCACCCAACGGCCCCGACAAGAAGGGGAGAGATGCCCATCAAATTCAGGTAGAGTTGCCCTGAAAAAGATACTAGGATTGGGGCTGCCGTTTAAAAGAGGGCTTCAGTTGCTGTGTGCTTTTTTTTTTTTTCCTAGTGATGGGTTAAAATCAATTCTCTGCTCTCCGACAGGGGTCACCTGACCTTGCTTAGTTTGAGATCTCTGATTGGTGGATTATTTTCGTCCAAAAGTTACTAAAGCTTTCCTTAGAAACGCAGGGGAAAGAGGATTCTAGGCCCATGTTCTAAACTCATCCAATCTGGGGGGGGGAGCGGGGGGGCCGGGAAGGTTGAAAAACAAAGCAAAAACGACACGCCGCTTAGCAGAGGATGGTTTCGATCCATCGACCTCTGGGTTATGGGCCCAGCACGCTTCCGCTGCGCCACTCTGCTCGCTGCGGCAGGCGGCCTCTAAGTAATCCCTTTATCACATCTTCCTCTAAAGGCTGCGGCCTTTGTCCTAGTTCTTCTTCCTCCTCAAAGCCTGCACATCCGTTTTATCCACGCTTCCAACAACAGAATGAGTCCAGAGCACACCGACTCCACATACTCTGAAAGCAGGAAATTCGATGCGCCTGTCGGGGAAACGGCGGCCGCCAGCCTGCGCCGCTGACCTCCGCGGAAGCGGCTCTGCGTCCCGTCTGAGTCCCAGAAGGGATGAGCAGCCTCAGAAACCGCACGAGGAAGGGATCCTACTACTACACGGGGGCAATTTCAAAACGATCTGAAAGGATTGAAAGGGAAAAAAAAAAAAAGAAGCACACAGACCGTTGCATTGGCCGGGAATCGAACCCGGGCCTCCCGCGTGGCAGGCGAGAATTCTACCACTGAACCACCAATGCCTGGCGTGGGAAACGGGGAGCGCCGGGAGTAGAAAAGGGTTAGCCTGCTGTTTTTCTCGCTAATACCAATACACGTGCATTTCTTTTTTTTTTTTTTTAGCTCGTTTTCTGCTCTTATTGACTAGAACCTTGTAATAATCCTTCTTCCCCATTTTCCAGGAAAACCTCACTTTCGTGGCAATCCCGCGACCCGGAGCCCGGACGGCTGGGGGCGACGCAGTGGGACCCCCGGGCACGCGGCGGGCACAGCGGGGTGGGACCCCCGGGGCGGCGCAGGGAGGGGCCCAGCATCGCTCTCTGCGGGCCGCTGGGGAGAAAAGCAAGGCAGGGGGAGAGGCAGGCTTCGGTTGCCGTGGTTACGTAGGTGGCACCGAAGAGGTCTCAATGAAGGGTAATTTCCAAAACAAAAACCAAAACAGGTACAATCATAACGGTCCTATGAATATAAAAATGAACTCCTTTTTTAGCCCCTTAATGAAATAACTGATGAGATGTTACTACCAGGTCAGAGGAGAATTCGAAGGGATGCCACGTATAGATCAGGGAATTTGATGTGAATGTGTAAATAGGGGCGCAACTGGCTTTTCCGCGGTGGGCGTGGGTAGGGGGGAGTGGGCCGAGAAGGAGGAAAATGTCCCATCAGGAGACACAACTAATTTGCGTGTCTATAGACACGAATTATTTTCTATTGCTATCAGTTACCTACAGTTCACAGAGCTGTAAAATAGCTCCCATTGGACTAGAATCAGATGACACAGAAGGGCCTGCCAACATTTCCCTTTGCAGCACAGACTTTCCTACAGTCTTTTTCTTTTTCAGGGACGTCTGCCAATTGTGAGGACAAAGTTAAGGGCCAAACTCAGAAGCTAAACACCTTTAAAATCTCACCATTGCTCCGGGACCATGATCCGCAGCTGAACCAACCAACCGAGTATGGTCTTTCTTAAGGACCCCACTGCTCATTCATCCATCCCCACCCCTACCCTCTCCAGGAACCAGGGCCTCCCCTTTAGCTCCTGCTTAGGGGCTCAGCTTAGATTGGGGGCAGGGAGGCAAAGAGATAGTGTGTAACTAGGTATAGATAAACATGAATTCCTTAAAATCATGCACAAGACCCGACCTGCCCATTACACACACACACACACCCTCATCTATTCCTGCTCCCGCCTTCTTCGCGCGCTCCAACCATGGAGAGCTATGCAGTTCAACAAGTGTTTAGTGTCTCTCCCTTGTGACCCCCAAGCTCTCCCCTCGAATAGTCACGGAGTCTCTCCTCTCCTCAGTCTCTCTCCTCCTCAGGAGTGTCTTTCATCCAGAAACTCTAGGCCATCTTATCACTGAGGCCTTTCCTGAACACTCTACTTGACGCAGCCATACCCTCCCTCAGAAGGACGCACACCTTCGACCCCTCTTTCTTACTTTGTGTTTTTTCTCACTCATTTGGTTCCCCATGACATACCATTCGTTTCCCTTTCTTTTCTGTCTGCTTACCAGAGGAGAGGCTCCCAACAGAGATTTGGTGTGTTTAGCTCCCTGCTGCATCTACAGCTGCTGAGACCTCGCGGGCAACTACCAGATGCTCCGCTGAGCTGAGCAGACGAATGAGCGCGCACTCTCCAGCATGGTATTGTGCGGAGTGCGCCCTTCCCCGGCCCCGTGTTGGCTGACTCCTCATCACTCTACTCCTGCCTCTCCACACCGACACTAGGTCCCGCCTCAGGGTCTCCCAGTTAGTGTCAGCCAGGGGTTCTCAAACTTCAGCATGCATGGCGGTCACCAGGTGGGCTTGTTACACAGCTGGGCCACGGACTCTAGGGCTGCCGGTTCAGCAGATCGCTGGTGGCGCCCAAGAACTGACTGTCGTAGCAAGTGCTCGGGAAGCACCACACTGACAAGACTCACACTGGCCCCCCTCCGCCCGCCCCCCTCCCCACCCCCGGGCTATATTGTCTTAGGTTCAAATGGGCACATACTCCTGTTGACCTAGTCCCTTAAAAGCAGGAACTACTGAAAATCTGAAAAACAGCTCCTCTTGATCCCACTGGGCAGGAGCAAGGTGTAGGGCTGGATGAATGTTCCCCCTTACCGCGTTGGTTCTTTGGCTGGCCTAATAATCAAACTGACGTAAGACCGATGCACTGGAGAAAAAGGAATTTAATCTCCTAGTATGGGAGCCCCATCAAAATACGAGACTCAACCAAGTGACCAAAGCAGGGAGCTTGTATACCTTTCAGACAAAGAAACGATACATTTGTGAACTGACAAGACAGAGAGAGCAAACATATTGCATTATTATTAACTTGATTTTCTCTCTACCCCTATTGATATAGGCTCTGTTGGGGAGGAAAACAACTTTCCCTCTATCTTTCATTGCTCTTGGCTGAGGCCTCCCCCCGCCTCCATTACCAAACAGATGAACAAGAAGAAACAAGCGAGTTTAATAACAGGTATACCTCAGGTCTCCATAGGAGAGAGCTGTACTTAGGAAAACTCCCCAGAACGGCCCAAGCCACTTCGGCTAAAGATGTTGAGGTCAGGGTGGGAAAGAGGCAGTATGGGAAGTTGCCAGGCAAAGCACAGTAAAGTTGCTATACAGACTTAAGTCTGGGGCCTCCCCCCCCACCCCCCCCATAGAATTTCTAGTGATTTACAGTCATCACTCTCTTCCCAGTATAGACAGGGAGTCACCCTTACAAATGGAGATTTCTCTTCTAAATGTAAATCATCTTTACAAAAGGGTACCTTCTACTCTGTTTTTAGAGCTTCTGGGTCTGCTTTTTCTCAAAAAAAAAAAAAAAAATCAGTTTATTTCGGTGTGGATTATTCTGCTATCCCTCAGTTGTGGTTTTCTTTTTAACAGCCCTAGATTCCCTATCTCTAGTGATAAGGATGCCTTGTACCCTGCTGGTACAGGGAGAGTACCTTTCACATGGGAGACTTATCTCTTGTTTTCAGGGAGACAAGCAGGGTCAGACTATCCTTCTTGCACTGGCTGTTTCTCATGTAGCTTTAACTAAAAAAAAAAACAAAAACCAATGTGTCACAGTGGCGTATTTTGGGGTGGCAGATTCTGCTCCCCTTCATGTCACCCCCACAGACTTGAGGAAAGGATATCTGGAAACCGGAATTAGTTTTGACTCCCGTCTTTTCTTTAGAGATTAGGCCATGTCTAATCTATCAGTAAACAGTGCCAGCTCACACTTCAAAATATACCGTTAAAAAGAAAACTACAGGCCCCAGATGGTGTCACTTGGGCCAGGTCACCAAACCTGGGCTTCATAACTAACCCGATTGCAGTTCTGACCTCCCCCAGAAATGCAGTCTTACGCGGTCAGCCAGGAACTTCCTCGTCCGCACTAGTGAGGTAGTCTGCCCCCTGGGCCTCTCCATCCTTAACGGCAAAGCAAAAGAAGGTAATCTGCAGGATAAAAACCCTCTGCTTTTCCCCCTAAGGGAAGTGACCTTGCCTGCGACAATCTTTTCTTTTATTTTGCTAATAACTTACTTATCCCACCCTCCCTCCTGTAAAAGCCTCCCATTTTGTACACCTCCCCAGAGCTCCCCTCTACTTGCTGGGTAGGATGCTGCCCACTCCATGAATCACTTAAGAAAGCCAATTAGATTGTTTAAAAAGCAACCACCACCACAGGCCCCAAATGGCATCACTGAGGTTAAAGCCCCAAATCAGGAAACCAAGACTTAATCCCTAAACCAACTGCAGTTTCACCCTCCAGGAATGTAACCTTCAACCGGTCAACACAGGATTTCCTGGTCAATACTAGGGAATTTACTATAGACCCCTTCCGCTCCCCTTAGGAGGGCGGCCTTACCTAAACAATGTATTCCTTGCTAATAAATTCCTTCCTTCTTTTTTTAATGCCCTCTCTCTGCCTTTAAAAACCTTTCTTTAATTTTAAATTAATTTTAAATTTTAGTTATACAGTGCAAGATCGGTCTCAGGAGTAGAATTTAGTGATTTATCACTTACATATAACACCCAGTGCCCCTCACACATCATTAAGGCCATGGTCAACTTAATGCCCATCCCCCATCTAGACCATCCCCCACATCCCTCCCTCCATCAACCCTCAGTTTGTTCTCTATCCTCAAGACTCTCATATGGCTTGTTTCCCTCTCTCCTTCCCCCCTTCCCATATGTTCATCTTTTCTCTTGCTTAAATTCCACATATGAGTGAAATCATATGGTATTTGTCTTTCTCTGACTGACTTATTTCGCTTAGCATAAAACACTCCAACTCCATCACGTCGTTGCAAATGGCAAGATTTCATTCTTATTGATGTCTGGGTAATATTCCATTATATATATATATATATATATATATATATATATATATATATATAAACCTCATCTTCTTTTTCCATTCATCTGTCAATGGACATTTGGGCTCTCTCCATAGTTTGGCTATTGTTGATAATGCTGCTATAAATATCAGGGTGCTTGTACTCCTTTGTATCTTTTTTTGTATCCTTTGAATAAATACCTAGTAGTGCAATTGCTGGACTATAGCTCTATTTTTAAGTTTTTGAGGAACCTCCGTACTGTTTTCCACAGCGGCCACACCAGTTTGCATTCTCACCAACAGTGCATGAGGGTTCCCCTTTCCCTGCATCCTTGTCAACATCTGTTGCTTCTTGTGTTGTTAATTTTAGCCATTCTGACAGACGTGAGGTGGTATCTCATCATAGTTTTAATTTGTATTTCCCTGATGATCAGTGATGTTGAGCATCTTTTTGTGTGTCTGTCAGCCATCTGGATGTCTTCTTTGGAAAAGTGTCTACTCGTGTCTTCCACCCATTTCTAAACTGGGATTATTTGTTTTGGGGGGTTCAGTTTTATTAGTTCTTTATGGATTTTGGATACTAACCCTTTATCAGATACGTCATTTGCAAATATCTTCTCCCATTCCACAGGTTGCCTTTTAGTTTTGTTCATTGTTTCCTTCGCTGTGTAGAAGTTTTTTTGTTTTTTTTTTTTAATCTTGATGAAGTTCCAATAGTTCATTTTTACTTTTGAAAAACCTTTCTTTAATTTAGCTCAGTGGAGCTCCCCTCTATCTGCTAGATGGGATGCTGCCCAATTCATGAATCATTTAATAAAGCCAATTAGATCTTCACATTTATTTAGCTGAATTTTTATCATCTAACAGTACCCAGAATCTCACCACCGCTCACCACCTCTATCATTACACCCTGGTCCATACTACCAGCATCTCTTAGTCAATTATTGCAAATGTTGCTGACTGCTCTCCCTGCTTCTGCCCTGTTTGTACTATAGTCTATCATGTCCCTCCTCTATTCAGACCATCTTACCCACCATAAAAAACAAATCCTACAGTGACCCATCCTTCCTGTAGGGAGGAAACTTTTCCTCTACCCTCTTAGGTTCAGTTCCTAGAATGTGTCAATTAAAGACATTAACGGGAGAAAAGGCATACAGATTTTATTTTCAACTTTATGTGCATGGGGACTCCACAGAAAAGAAATGAAAAATCCAAGGAAGCAGTTAGCCTTGGAAGCTGACATTCCATTTTAACAAAGGGTGAAAAATTGTGGAGAAATGAGCTGACAAAGGAAAAGAGGGGCTTGGCTTCTGGGAGCAGTGAATTGTGGGAAGGAAATATATGGGGAAATTAATAGACAATAAGGGTTATGTTAGTAAAGTTTGTTTGTGCAGACTCATCTCGGTGCTGACTTTCCAACTGCCTCATGGCCATAAAATTCCCCCAGAGAAGGGATTTCTGGCAGACCTCATTTCTCAGAATTGTCTGCTTTTAGTCAGATAAGGGAGCTCCAAGGAGGTGTCTTTCTGCCTCTTTTGAGTGTCAATTGCCTTCAGCTCAAAATAACCCATATGCTAATCTGGCATGTTTTGGGGTAGCATGTTCTGATCCCCTTCATACCTCTACCTCTAATCTGTCTCCCACCCCTCTCTCCCTTACTCACTTCACCAAGGTCTCACCGCTGTCCTACATGTAGGAGAGGAAAACTAATTTCCCCTTTAACCTTAAAAATATGACTGCCAGTTATTTTACCAGCAAAAATGGGTTCACTTAGCAATAGCCAGAGACTTGCAATCTGGGACAGTCAAAGCCATGGGCAAAGGAAAACGCCCTTTTGTAGAGGATCAGGGAATTTGGGAAGGTTGTTATAAACTAAAAGTTCATTGGAGCGACCTGAGATTTCAAAGTGTACTAGCTTTTCATCAGCTGAGTTGAGATAGTCTCTCATTGACTGGGCTGTAAGCGATGGAGGGGAGGAAGGCTTTTTTCCTCCTGCTGGGGCAGTAAAGCCACCTGCAAGGTCTTTCTGTTGCATCTGAAACTGACAGGGCGCGCTGGCGTGAGAGCGCCCTCTGCTGGCCCTCTGACTCCATTCTTAAAGATACTTCCTTTTATTAATTTTCATAGCTTCTACCCTTCTAGGTTCTTGGCTGAGACACCCCTGTAATAAAAAGACAGATTAACAGGAGAAAAACAAACAAGCATGATGTGGATACCCCCTGGATACTTGGGAGAGACCCACGAAAACTCCCCAAAATGGCTCAAGCCACCACCTTAAATACCTCTCCAGCTAAAGACAAAAGAGCCACTGTTGGGGACTGGGAGGGGAGCCAGTTATGGGAAATTTTCAGGCAGATTTAAGTCTGTGTCTAGACATTGGGTCATCCTGTTCTTCCAGGTACAGAGAGGGTATATGACTTTAAAGGACAACTTCTTGCCTCCTGGGGATCTGGGGAGTGGCTGCAAACCTTGCAAATCTCCCCATTGCAGTGAGACTCCAGAGATTAGAGACCAAGGAGCAAGGCTGGGCGTGGAAGGTGCCTCTGTCACCCTTACAAGGATGATCCAGGGAGAATCAGGTTGGCTACAAAAATGTACAGGAGAGGTTTGCCGCCTCTTGGGGGCTAGTAGGAGCTCCTCTAGCAGAGAGAGACATGGGCTCAGAGGTGGAAAACAGTGTGCATTTACAGGGTGAAGGAGGCTCACCTAAGGAGGGAAGCTGATGGACAGGGAAGTGAAAATCCCAGAGATCAGGGAATATGCATCTTTGGTCTCAAAAGTCCAAGACCCTTGGCCGGTGGTGACATTCAAACCCTTGTCCCTGAGAAAGGATTTCACTCTAAAACGGAACTGGAGGGGATGAAACGGAGACTCTCCTGCATTGCCTCTTTAGAAGGGAACTTAAGACGCTGGAGACTGACTTCCCACTAGTGCCTGATGTATAGAACACCAAGACTTAACTCCTGACCAAGGAACAGCTAGCAAGAACCTCGCTCCTGGGTGACTGGGTGGCACAGTCAGTTAAGCACCTGACTCTTGGTTTCAGCTCAGCTCTGATCTCAGGATCGTGAGATCCCACCATCCAGCCCTGTGTAGGGCTCCGTGCTGGGCGTGGAACCTGCTTGGGATTCTCTCTCTCCCTCTGATGCTCCCCCTGCTTGTGTTCTCGCTCTCAAATAAATAAATAAAATTAAAAAAAAAAAAAAGACTGCTCTGGGGGCTAAGGGCAGGCTGCCCCAAGATGGGCAACTTTGTCATATTGGTTATTTTATTTATTATTATTTTTTTATAAAAACATTTTTTAAAAAGATTTTTATTTATTTATTTGACAGAGAGAGACACAGTGAGAGAGGGAACACAAGCAGGGGGAGTGGGAGAGGGAGAAGCAGGCTCCCCGCAGAGCAGGGACCTGACCCAGGACTCGATCCCAGGACCCTGGGATCATGACCTGAGCCATGTACTACAGGCTAGTAGGAATATGAGTAGCAGGGAGGTCCCATAACGTCTCACCTGGGAGCATACTGTCAATAAAGCACATAATTATTGGCTTCATTACTGGCTTCAGTTCCAGGACTCACCTTTGAAGAATCATGGAAGGCACAGATGTGTTTAACATGGGTAGACTATGCTATATTAAAGCATGATGCAGCAGTTATCTTCGCGTATTTAAAAAGGAGTCATGGGGGGCCTGACTGGCTCAGTTGGAAGAGTGTATGACTCAATCTCAGAATTGTGAGTTTGAGCCCTATGTGGGGTGTAGAGATTGCTTAAATAAATAAAACTTAAAACAATAAATAGGTAAAAGGCAGTCATGCACAGAGCATAGTTTGTTCCATAAAAGTTAGAATTCCTACTGATGGGTTAAAACAAAGCAGATTTTAGCATGATATAAGACGGGACTCCCAAAAGATTGACATTACATGGTGATGACGCAGTGAACCCTTCTGGCAATGTGGGAAAATAGAAACATACATAAAACAGAGACTGGATTACATAATCTACCTAATGCCTTTCCTCTTCAAATTCTGTTTTAGGAATTCTTATAGTTAAGTCACATTTTTCATAACCATTTCTGTTAATGACCAAAGGAACAAAAGCAGATGGAGAGAAAATTGTAGACACAACCAAGTGTTTGGGCGAACGTCACATGGAAGCTGTTGGAAGCATTCTCGTGGCTTCTCAGGAAAGGGCTGAGCAGAAGCTACCCCAGGAAAAAACGGGATGGCTCGAGTGGGTAAACCTCTCTGTGGAGGTAGGGTTTTCAAGTACTGGAGGGAAGCTGGACCGCATGGCTTGTAAGATCCCTTCCAGCCTGGAAAGTCTATGGCTGTCTCCGTAGCAATCTAAGCGGGATTTGGTATAAGAAATAACTTCCTGAAGATGATATGTGGACTATGTTAATACAGGATGCAGCAGAGAAGTCAACTGTATTTGTTTCTGGGGCTGCCATAACAAATTATCAGGAGCTTGGTGGCTTAAAATAACAGAAACTGATGATCTCATAGTTCTGGAGATCATGGAGTCCGTAAGGTCCCTCCCTCTGGAAGCGGTGGGGCTAGGGAGGAGATCTGTTCCTCGTTCCTTTTGTTTCCAGGAGCTGCCGGCATGCCTCGGTATGACTCCTTGACTTGTCATCCCACTGCCCGCTCTCCTGGTTTCGTATCCCCTCCTCCTCCGTGTGCCCTGGTCCATTCTCCCTCTGCCTCTCTCAGGAGGACACCCGTGATGCACTTAGAGCCCACCCAGATAATCCAGGATAACTACCACTCTCAAGATTCTTGACTTCATCACCTCGTTTGCCAGAGAATGTCACATTCACAGGTTCTGGGCATTAGGAAGTGAACATATCTTTCCAGAGTCATCATTCAACCTTTGACAGCATCCATACCATCAGGGCGATGTAACCAAAAACCCCCAAAGAAAGAAGAATAACATTAACTTTGAGAACTTTTAGATTCTTAATCAAATGAACAAGAATCCAACTTTATTCCTACACCTACCTAAGCATCATCACTATTTATTGTCCTTAAATGTGTGTGTGTGTGTGTGCAAAATGGTGGTTTATTAAAACACGGGTTCAGGACCTGTGAGCAGAAAGAGTTGCACCTGGGTCTTGAGGAGTGGTGATTATATACTTGGGAGTTAGGGGAAGTAAGGAAAAGGGAGGTTTTCAAAAGGACTTTCACATGCTAAAGAGGACCTACCAGATACTGAAGACCTTGCCATTGTCAAGTTAAGGTTCTTTGCCCCTTCCAGCAAGGTATTAACATTTAGTTGGGAGATTCCTGGAAGAATGACACACATGTCCCACCCAGGAGTGGGGGATGGGGGGCCCTTGCAGGGCGTCAGCTTGTGCTTTGCCTTCAGCCAGCCTTCTGCTCCCGCATCATTTCCCCCCCTGAACAATTTTGACCCTTAAATCTTTAAGGTTCAAAGGTGGAATGTCTCATCTTCTGTAACGTCTTCCTGCCGAATAGGGGCATAGAGATGTCCCTACCTCTGGGTGAATATTGGTCAGCTGGGGAGCAATGAAAGGGGGGGAGCTGAACCCAATGCAGTCAACATGTTTGAACCTCCTTGAGTAGAAAAGATCATCTGTCAGCTGGAAGTTATGGCAGTGAAGGAGTCTTGACACTAGGCACGGAGACACCAGAAATGGCAACAAAACAAGGTTAATATTATAATGAGAAAGAGAAGTCTGAATAAAAGGTCTTTGATAGTTGACCTTTGATAAATTTCCTCCAGTCCAGGAGTTTTAACCAATCATTAAAGAGATCATTTAAAGTGCCAATTTGAGTTAGAAACCCAGAAAAATTTTTTGTGGTAATCTGGAATGTATATGCAGCATTGTTTTTATGATAGTGCAAGTTTTATATTCATGCATTTGTATTACTTTAGTATTTAATAGAGAAATGCTATTTTGAGTGTCATTTAGGGCTCTGACCATGTACTTATTAAGAGCTTCCACATGCCAAACAACATCCTCCAGTCTCAGAGAGGGAACAAAGATGGATGTTAGGTGGTTATACCAATGAGACACAGAGCATGTCCACCGTGGTTTTAAATTTGGAAGGTTGGCTGGGTTGGTATAATGGCTTTAATAATGCGTCCTTGCATCTAGGCAGAACCCAGAGTACAGTGGCCTATCCAGCCTGGGGGAAGCCGTGGCCACAGGTTAGAGCTGCATAGCCACTGGGTCCCAGCCAGGAGCCAGCCATCTAATACTGGGCCTCCTTGAACTGCAGTCAGGACTTTAAGGGCTATTCGGTTTTGGAGGGCCATCCTTTGAATTTGTGTGAATTTCAGGCCCATTTTGGATCGGGGAGTTATGGCTTGATAATAATCCCCTCCTTAAAATTGCTCCATGGGCATGTAAGACTAGAAAGGCATTTTGGGGAGTCAGTATAAATATTAATTTCTAAGACTTTTGCCAGTTGCAAAGCACAGTTGGGTGCTATTAATTCTGCTTTGGGGGCAGACGTGTTTGCTGACAGGGCTTTGGCCTCAACAGTCTGACTTAGACTGACTATAGCATACCCAGCTTTTCTTACCCTTCTTCTCCATGAAGCTACTACCATCAGTAAACCAACTGTCGCCTGCACTTTCAATAAGGGCATCTTAAATTTGGTCGACTAGAATAGACAAGATCAATAACTTCTGAACAGTTGTGTTCTATAAAAGTATGATGGTCAGGTCTGGGCATAAGGGTAGCTGCCGGGGGTTAAGTATTACTTCATGCGTACCTGTAAGCGTTGCCTCTCCTCGTCTATTGGTGGCCTTTGATCCGTAAGACACTGTGGACCTGATGTGAAGTCATTCCAGTCTTCATAGTCATTACATGACCTCATAGTCATTACTGTCCCATAGCGAGCTTTGAGGTTCCTTTTACCAGAAACACTGCTGCATGCTTGGCTAAAGCCTTTGTTTGTAATTGTACCTCAATAGGGGTGGCTTCCAGGATAACTAGGACTATGAGGGATGAAACCATCAAGAAGACCGCTTTGTTTGGGGCCCAGCCTTAACAATATCCTAATTACAAGGAATCACTGGCAAGTGGGAGAAGACTTGTCAAGAGATAAGGGCAACCCCAGGTACAGTATCCAATCCAATCGTAAAGAAAGTGGGGTCATCCATTATCTCCACAAGTCCATAGTCAACCCCATGGAGTGGGATGTGCTCTGGCTTTTAAGGAAAAATTTTATCATCCCAGCCACACAAATTGGTCAAGGTGTTAGTGGAGTTATACAATCGTTGGGGAATCAATCCCATTTTCCAGCTATGATTAAATAATCATAGGCACATGGGGTCCTGTTATTATCCTCGCAGAATAAAAAGCATGAAGATTATCTAAACATGAGATATTGTAGAAATAGAAAAGGTATTTGTCTGAAGTTCACGTCAAGTTGTCTAGCTTAAGCAAACAACATTTAAAGACCATCAGATCTAGGATTTAACATCCACAAAGGTGGGTTATTGAAACATAATTTTTCTCTCTACAGTAATCCTCATTTCTAGAGATAGCCAAATCAAGACCAATTCATTTGCAGAACAAGTCCAGTTTTAACAAACTTGGTTTAATTATTTACATAAGCTCAGCAAGAATGATTGATCATATAGATCTTTTAGAATCTGCTTTGCCGGAACTTTTATAAGGAATCTCTAGGTTGAACTCTTAGTAGCCTCTCCCGGCCAGAAGCCAAGCCAAGCACTTGCCATCAGACATGCCTGCAATACCCGTAGATGTGGGCGGATTCCTCTTCATGAGGCCCCCAACGTATCTTGAGGTTCCTGCACCTGCCAGGAAGTGACATTCTCTACTCACCTGGTGAGGCTGCTGGGAACTCTGTGAGCAAGGTATCAGGCCAACAGTTTCAAGGGGCTTTATGGCTCCAGGTTTCATAAAGTCAACCTTAGTTCCTTAAAGCTGTTTGGTCATATCTGAGTCTATACATGCCTCTCTCAAATATGACATTCCAGTCAAAGCCTTGGTAAAATAACCAACATTTCCAATGGTGTCCTGTTACATGGAGAACAGATTCTTATTGAACTTATGCAAATGACTATGATTGCCATGGAAGAAAGAACATTTATTGAGACCTTTTCAATCAGAGGGTTCAGGTAGAGAGAAAAGGTAAATGCTTTGTTCACAGATGAATACTTTATCACGTCTCCGTTAAGTCATAGATGTTAAGGGAAAGTTTCCTTAATCTGGATGAGTAAGCACTAGAGAATCAGCAATGTTTTAAATAAGAGTCACAAAACCATAATCTAATCTTCTTAGTTTATTTAGTCCCATGTTACTATTTCTGGTTCAGTGGGAATGCAACTTTTTAGTTAGTTCTGGAAATTCTGTCCCATTTCAGTTTTAGAATTTAAGATGTCAAAAACCTGTATTTGTCCTAAAAGTCCTTTATATGAATTTCCTTGAAGATGAAGCATTTTACAAGAGAATAAGAACAGTAACTATAAACGACAAGACTCAAAAATGGACATGGTTAAACATCTGATAAGAGGTTACAACTTAGCTGGCAAGGAAATCCGGGTATTTCTGTGACACATAACACTTTAATAATCAAAATATTGAGTGATGATGACCTTTTACCAGAAGGTAACATGCCAAACAAACAAGCCTAATTAGTCAATGAGACTTGTTTACGATTTAAATCTTGGGGAAGTTTGCTAAAATCTTAAGAAGTTTTAAAACACATGCCTAAATAGGATTAGGGATCATCAAAGACCTGATAAAGGCAAAAACGCAGAAACTGGTTTTCTGGGCAGACAAAAGAGAAAAAACCTTTGTTTACATTTTCTTATCAAGAGCAGACCAACAATTCAAGAAAACTTTTTGAAAAGAGAGAAAGCAGACTTTCCATGTTATACCAATGTACTTTTAAAATACATTCATTTCAATGTTAGTCCGTTCTGACCACACCAAAAATTCCTTTCCAAGGATTTCCCATCACAAACTTTCTACAACTTTCTTTTGCATTCAGATTTTATCTCAAGCCATTTATTTCCAAATAAACATCTTTTTTAGGACAAAATTACCTCCTTTTACCTTCGCCATTAGAATTTTTAAACTAACTACATTTTCCTGTTTGAAACAATTTTGTGCAGATACAAGCAATTCATATATTCAATATAGTTTTTAAAAGGTGAATGAACATTAGAACCATATAGATAGTAATCAGAAATGAGTAAGGGACAGGCGGGGCTAGGTAGGGAGAGATAAATATGGGGCTATGTGATCAGGCTTACAGAAATCCAAAAAATGTGGAGGTGTGGGAAAACCACTGTTCTTATTCTCTTGTAAAATGGTTCATCTTCAAGGAAATTCATATAAAGGACTTTTAGGACAAAAACCAGAGATCTGGGAACAAAAGGAACCACCCTGCCCTAGATGTGTGGGGTGAGTGTCTTTTTTTGATAATCACCTGTGACCAACAAGGAATAGCCAGACGGTAAAAAGGAAGTAAGCCATTGAAGGTGTTATTGATAGTCCTTGATCAATGGTGATATCAATAGAAACATTAAAAGGATTTAAGTTCCCTGGTTAGCTTTCTATAAAAGACCAACACTAAAAGCCCTCATTGGCAACCCTGTCGGGACCCATCTCACTCTTGAGAGCTTTTTCTGTATCTTCACTTAATAAACTTCTATTATCTTCGCTTAATAAACTGCTATCGCTTTATTCACTCCTCTGTCGGCGAGATTCATTCTTTGACTCTGTGAGACAAGAACCTAGCTCTCCTGCTTCAGAAAGACAATTGAATTTGTGTATTTGTGTGTAATTTAAATATAGACATAGTCACACTTATGTCCATTGTTTACATTAAATATGATAATCATTATTACCACAAAGATACACGCCTATCAGTATGCAGTACACCCTGCCTGAGGTTCTCGGTGGTCTGGCTCCGGGGCTCAACTGAAGAGTGGCAAGTAAAGAAAATGCAAACCCACTGTTTGAGGTCCTTTTCTGGGAGAGTGCTGGAAAGGGAAGGAAAATTCTTCTCTACCCTCAAGTTCTCCCAGCTGGACTAAGAATTAAATCAGCAGGAGACAGATTAACAAGAGAAAAAAACAAAAACCAAAAAAAACAAAGTTTTATTCTGGGCACATAGAGGCCCAATTATGAAATTGAGCCCTAAAGAAATGACCAAGGCAGACAGTGTTTATACTTTTTAGATAAAGAGACGATAAATCTATGAGGATTTGACAGGACAAAGAAAACTGAACTTTGGGAACTTCAAGTAGTGAGGAATTCTAAACAGGATTTGGGCTCAGTAGTCATTAGTGAGAAGGAACAAGGATTGTCTCTACAGCCCTCTTGGCCCTGGATTCCCTGCCTCTGGTGAGAAGGCTGTCTCTCCACCTCCTGGCACAGGGAGGGCAACTTTCTGGGAGATTTCTTTCCTGCTTTCAGGGGACAGAGGAGGGTCAGAGGGTCAGAGAGTCCTTCTTGCACAGAGTGTCTGTTAAGTAACTTTTATCTAGAATAATCAACATGACAAAGTGGCCCATCTAGGGTGGGGATGGGCTCCGCCTTGCCCTCCACACTGTTGTTCTGTGGAGCATCTTAGTCTCATAATGTATCTCTTCAAAGGTGAGTCCTGGAACCAAAGCCAATAATGAAGCCAATGATTACGTGCTTTATTGACAGTATGCTCCCAGGTGAGACGTTATGGGACTCCCTGCTACTCATATTCCTACTAGCCTCTAGTACATAATATGAAAGAAATACCTCTGCATTAATTTACGTTCAATTTCACCCATTTACTTATGGCTTCTATCTTTTAATTTTATTTCTGACTTGCCTAGAATTATCAGTTTCTCTCGGTTTGGTGTCACTTTTAATCTAGTATGCCTGTCATCTCTGAGTTCATACAAGTTAGTGGTAAGTGCATGTTCTAATAGGACAAATGAATATAATTCCTGTGACAACAGTACCTTCCTTCCAGAGCGGGAGGGTTTTAAGAATCACCTTTTGAGGGAGGTTTTACTCGCAGATAATGTAGAGGCCACTTTTAGACAAGAGGCTTGAGCAAGAGGACCTTGAGCAAAGGACAAGGGCCCACAGTGACCACCGAGCTGAATGCAAATAGGCTCATTAGGCAACCCACCTCGGAAGAGCCATAAGCCCTAACTAACCAGTGGGCTGCTTAGAACTAGGCACAGTTAACAAAAAGGGGAACGTTTCATACCTCCCCATGCCTCCCCCACTCTGCCCTGTAACTGTGGGTCCTCACCACTGTCTCGTGGCAGTCTTTCCTTTGCTGTTGGGCCCACAGCTCCCTTGCAGTGTAGTCAAAAAACTTCTCTCTCTTTTGTTCTGCCCTGGGTGAATCCTTCACCTCCCGCACTGCTAGCCCCCCATCCTCAATGGGGTCGCCCCACACACAGGAGCAAATAGAAATGCTCCACCATCTTAGTACTACATCATATTATACAAAACTATGAGAAGTGTGCAAATTCTACTCAGAAATCGAGATATGTTACATATGTATAACATTTCCTAATAATACCAGTCTAGTACATCTATAAAAATAGACTGTTAGTTTAGTATTTGTTGTTCTAAATGAAACCAGAATGGATTCTAGTTATTTAGAGTATATAGTTTAAATAATGTATTAAATATATTAACTAATATATTAAATATATCAAATAGTACATTACATTAAGTAATAAATAATATAGCACATAAGCTAATATACTAAATAATCAATATGCATTTAAATAAAATATATATCATATATTTATATTAACATATATTAATATATAATATTTTAACTTACATAACTTTTAAAATAATCACAAACTGATAGTAAAATATTTGTATATGTATCTTGTATTAATTGTATTACTTCAAAGTTTACCATTACATCATGCATTGAATCGATTAGGGGCTCATCTTTAAAATTGCAAAATACCTCAATTCCCATCACTCTGATTTCACTGCTATGCCTCATAATTCTTTAAAGGTTACTGACATGGACTTTGAGATCATATAAAAATTTATCTCTGGAAGTCCAGTATATTATTTATTCAGGCTTCAAAATATGAATGTATTTTCTTTGGGGAATGTCCTCTCATACTTCAATCTATTCTTTTAGTGTTTCGCTTCCATTTTCCCTTTTAATTATATTCCTCATCGATGGAGATAAAAGATAGGAACTCAGCAAAACATCTTCACTTAGGGGCCCCTGGATGGCTCAGTCGTTAAGCGTTTGCCTTCGGCTCAGGTCATGATCCTGGGGTCCTGGGATCGTGTACCGCATCCGGCTCCCTGCTCGGCGGGAAGCCTGCTTCTCCCTCTCCTGCTCCCCCTGCTTGTGTTCCCTCTCTCGCTGTGTCTCTCTCTCTGTCAAATAAATAGATTAGGTTAAAAAAAAAAAATCTTCATTTATTTTAAATATTAGCCCAGCAGTCTTTAAAGTGTGGTCCCCTGATCAACATTACCTAGGCATTCATTAGATATTCATTAGATATGCAAATTTCCAGCCCCCTCCCTCACCCAGACCTTAGAAAATCTGGGGGTGTAGATTTTAAAGCCCTCCAGGTGGTTCTGATATTTTTACAAGTTTTAAGATCCCTTGTGTTGTGTTGTAATTACCCTGAGGCAGAAATGTCTGCTGTGATTGGAAGATCTTAAGAAGAAACGTGCTAGAAAAAGCTTTTGACAAAGTACAGCATCCTTTCTTGATCAAAACTCTTCAGAGTATAGGCATAGAGGGTACATACCTCAATATCATAAAAGCCATCTATGAAAAATCCACAACGAATATCATTCTCAATGGGGAAAAACTGAGAGCTTGTCCCCTAAGGTCAGGAACATGGCAAGGATGTCCACTATCACCACTGCTATTCAACATAGTATTA
>NC_138376.1:987166-1031785 GCF_054177405.1 Leptonychotes weddellii | reverse complement strand
AAAAAAAAAAAAAAAGTGGATCATTTTATTTCCTTGTAAAATAATGAGCTTTTGAAATAATGAGCTGTGAAACTGAAAAGAATAATGCAAATTGTTGGCAAATAATCATAGCCATAAATCTGAAAAACTCCCAAATATTGTGCTCCTCAGACCAAATAATGACTTAATACTTATTGAAATCCTGGGGTGCCTGGGTGGCTCAGTCATTAAGCGTTTGCCTTGGGCTCAGGTCATGATCTCAGGGTCCTGGGATCGAGCCCCTTGTCAGGCTCCCTGCTCAGCAGGAAGCCTGCTTCTCCTCTCCCACTCCCCCTGCTTGTGTTCCCTCTCTCACTGTGTCTCTCTCTGTCAAATAAATAAATAAAAAATCTTTAAAAAAAAAATACTTATTGAAATCCTGAGTCAAGCATCCAGCATTTCCAAAGGCATTTCCACTTTACCATTTTACCAGTCATTTCATTGAGGGAGTATATCTATACTCGTTTGTTTGTTTGTTTGTTTGAGAGAGTGTGTGTGTGAGCAGGGGTGGGGGGAGTGGGGGAGAGGGAGGGGCAGAGAGAAAGAAAGAATTTTAAGCAGGCTCCACACCCACGGAGGAGCCCGAGGAGGGGTGGCTCCATCTCACAACCCTGAGATCATGACCTGAGCCAAAACCAAGAGTTAACTGACTGAGCCATCCCGGCGCCCTTCTATACTCTTCAAAGATGCTCGTTTTTCTCCTAACAGGTAATATGTAGTCAGAGGTGATGGAGAAGGGCAACACAAGCTCTTTCGAAGGCTTCATCCTGGTGGGCTTCTCTGACCGTCCCCACCTAGAACTCATTCTCTTCGTGGTCATCCTCACTTTCTACCTGCTAACTCTTCTTGGCAACATGGCCATCATCTTGCTTTCCGCTCTGGATTCCCGGCTGCACACACCGATGTATCTCTTTTTGGCCAACCTCTCGTTCCTGGGCCTGTGCTTCACCACGGGCTCCATCCCTCAGATGCTCTACAACCTTTGGGGCTCAGATAAGACCATCGGCTATCTGGGTTGTGCCATCCAGCTCCGCTCCGTCCTGGCGCCAGGAGCGGTGGGCTGCGTCCTCCTGGCTGTGATGACGGACGACCGCTCTGCGGCCGTCTGAGACCCCTGCTCTACGCCGTCATCATGCCCCTGGCACCCGGCACTCCGTGGGCAGCTGGCTTCAGTGGCGTGGTTGAGTGGCTTCGGCAATTCTCTCATAATGGCACCGCAGACGTTGAGGCCACCCCGCTGCGGGCACAGGCGGGTGGACCTCTTTCTCTGTGAGATGCCAGCGCTAATTGGCATAGCGAGCCTCGAGGCACTGCCATTGCTTGGCAGTCTTTATCATCCTGGCACCACTCTTCCTACCCTCATCTCTTACGGTTACATTGCACAAGCAGTGTTTAGGATCGAGGCGGCCGCTGGGCGAAAGCAAGCCTTCAACGCGTGCAGCTCCCACCTGATCGTCGGCTCTCGCTTCTAGGGCACCATCGTATCCATGTACCTCCAGCCAGCAAACACTTATTCCCAGGACCAGGGCAAGTTCCTCACTCCCTTCTACGCGATCGTCACTCGCAGTGTTAACCCCCGATCTACACACTGAGAAACAAGGATGTTAAAGAAGCCATAAAGAAGGTGCTAGGGAAGGGGTGTACTGAAGGATAGCAAAAGTTTGGGGGTTGTCTTTTGACCCGTCTTCTGTACACCTTGTTAGACGTAGCAAATAAAGGACTACTCTGACATCGCAGACTGAAGAGGCACTCAGTGAGATGGGGAGCTCAGTGTTTAGCAAGGTTGAGAAAATGCAACATTCCTGAGTCCACACTGCTCTCAGGTCCCTGTGAGCCAAGCACCGATCACTAGGAGGGCTCCAGTTCGGGACCAAACAGCAACCTATGCTTGCAGAATACCAGCCATGAGCGCAGACAGCAGGCATTCTTGTACCCAGGCCAACTTCTGCCACAGTGATTTGTACTCAGTAGGTCCTCAACATATATGAAAGGAATACACTTAGAAGTGAAAAAAAAAAATTTACTTTTTCTAGAAAGTTCACATGTACTTTTATAGTGCCAAATTTCTGAATGAGAGGCAAAATAAATCATTCCATTATGTAGCTCTTAGCATCTCCAATACTGCAATGTGGATCCATAGTGTGGCTCCTGCATATTTTTAATCATTGATATAACTGAGTTTAGTGATATTTATGTTTGACCTTCTGAGGCAAAAGTGAATGAAGAAGGTTATGTAACAAGACCATGAGGTATTTGCTTTATACGGAAGACAGAGTTTCTTGCTCATATTTAGTACTTATTGGTACTTTATTTGTGACAAAAAAAGGTTGAAAGGTCTTCTTTTTTTTTAGTTTTCTTTTTTTAATTGCAGTAAAATATACACAATATCAAGTTTACCATTTTAACATTTCTTAAGAGTATCGTCAGTGGCATTAAGAACGTTCACATTGTCATACAATCATCACCACCATCTACCTTCAGAGCTTTTTCGTCTTCCCAAACTGAAACTCTGTATCCATTAGCAATAACTCCTCCTTCTCCCCTCCCCCCAGGCGCTGGAAACACCAGCGGACTTTCAGTCTCTATGAATCTGACAAAGAGCTTCTTGCTTAAAATGTTTGAAGTTTATTAACCTCCACTTCCCCCCTCTGTCACCAGGATAACCTTGGACAGAGGCAGAGAGGAATGACACGAATTCTGGGGTGCTGTTGGAATCTTTATGATTGGGTGTTCTCTGGATGTCGATTTCTTCACATTTATACCCATGACTGCAGTCCCTTGCCAGTCATAATGGAAGTTGATTGGAACAGTCTGTATTAGATTAATGAATCCTAAAGGCAGACAGGTTTCTTCAGACCTGAAATGTTACCAGTTGGATAAATCCCATCTCATAATCTGGGAAAACATATGTTATGCTAAAATTTGTGCAAGTGAATAAGGGCTTTTAAATGTGGGGGTATTGCCCAGCAGTATCATTAGGGACTGGATAAAAGCTGGGTTTAACAATTTCTTTTTTAAGCTCCCTCAAAGTCTTTAAGAAAGTTCAGGTTACTCTAGAGGCTCCAGAAAAAATACCAAATACCTAAATAAATTGTTCTCAAAAAATATCATTTTTGGACACAATGTACATATTTTCTTATTTGTAAGCACTAATTCTTGTACTTTGTCCAGATAGATTAGATTTTATTTTAGATTAATTAGGGCTTGTTAGAATGGGTTTTGGGTTTAGTTTTGACTATAGACAATATTCTGTTATTCCCATAAGAAGGTAGAATAATTAGAATATAGTTGATTTTCCCAACTTTATAAATTAAGTAAAACGTGATATTGAGCCATGATGATCTTTATTAAGGGCATTATTAATGCAGCTGAAGTATAGAATTTGGAGACCCATGACTTGGCATTTTCCACTTCTTGCACCGAAAAACAACTTATAGTATGTGTCCCACTGGCACAAAAATATGCTATGCACTTATAAGTAAATAAAAATCCTTCAGAATCGGGCGCCTGGGTGGCTCAGTCGGTTAAGCGACCGCCTTCGGCTCAGGTCATGATCCTGGAGTCCCGGGATCGAGTCCCGCATCGGGCTCCCTGCTCAGTGAGGAGCCTGCTTCTCCCTCTGACCCTCCCCCCTCTCATGTGCTTGCTCTCTCTCATTCTCTCTCTCTCAAATAAATAAATAAAATCTTTAAAAAAAAAATCCTTTAGAATCAATCTCTAATGAAATTTTATATAATTTCTATGCTGTTTGGATATGCATTATTTTAGAATCAATAACATCTTGGAGTGGGGGCAGGAGATCAAGAGAGAGTATAAATCTCTATAGAAATAGCAATTTTGGAAGCACCCTATGGAGTTTCCAACTAATTCTCTTCAAAATTTCCCTTTTCCTCCACAATGGTTAAGTTTCATTACATTCTTCTCTAAAAAATTTTAAAACCACTATTATAGGTAATAGGGAATGATGAGCATCAGATCTCAAGGGGAAAAATTGCCACTATGTTCTTAATAACATTATGATGGCTTAGCACCACCTGTTACTTAGTTTATGAAGTAGTTTATAAAGTTTCCTTAGTTTACTTACTTAGGCATAAAGTAGAAAGAATCAAATATATTCCACCTGTTCCACCATCTCATGGGAATAATAGAATACCCCCATAATAAAAAATACCAGAAATATTTCATTTTTATCCTCTATAGATTCTTCCTTTCACTAATTAATGCTTCATCCTTACAGACTGATCTTTTACACAGAGTAGATGGAGGTTTAGGTAGAAATGAGCATCAGGATTCAATTCCCCGTGTACAGTTGTGTATCTCTTAGCCATGGAGCTTAATGTTTCTCCAAAGAAACAAATATTACATATATGCTTGTAAGTGTGTGTTTGTGTTTAAACCCACTGTGATCTTAAATTAAGGGCGATGAGATGATAGCTCAATAAATGCTTATCAATAAGATTATCAGATCATTTTCCATCTTGTTTTGATGGGTTGTACAGGGACCCTGAAGACAACCTGAACCTATTTTATATTTTGTCTATGTTCACATTTTTCCTTCTCATTCACCAAATATACATTGCGCCAGGCAATAAGCACTGAGCTCGTAGTGGACAAATGTTGGAAACCTCATTATGACAGTAACATTTGTAAGTGTTAGGAAGATAAGCATAGGAGGGACAGAAGCCGGGAAACGTGGCAGGGCTGCCGTTTTAAGTGGCAAGGGTCAAGGAAGAGCTTGCAAAGTACGTTTAAGCAAAGCCGTGGTGGAGATGTGGAAGCAGCTCTGCGGTTCTCCGGGGAAGAGAGCCTCGGGCAGAGGGAGCCTCGGGAATGCATTTAGGTCAGGGAGGTGAGGAGGAAGCAGAGACCGGGATGGGCAGTGAGTGGGAGGGACATCTAGAGCACGGTGACCCTGGAAGGAAAGAACAGAAAGTGTTTCCAGAGGGATGAGTGGTCAACTATCTAACATGCTGCAAATGGTCACGTGAGATTAGGGATGAAAACTGACCAACAGACTTAGTGATGCGGTCTCCCGGACCAACCTGCAAAGAGCCATCTCGGTGGAGCGATGGAGTAGGATCCTGGTTGGAGTGCACACAAGACACAAAGGTGAAAATGTGAAATGCAGGCAGTGAGCACAGCCAAATCCTCCGAGAAGTCTAACGATGGAGAGAAACAGAGAAATGGGTGTTGGTAGTAGGGATGCAAGATTTATGAGACTACCAGGATTATTTTTGAAACACGAGGAATTATAACAAGTTTAAAAACCAGGGAAGGGAATGATCCAGCAGTAAAATGAAAATTCAGGAAAGAGAAAATTGCAGCAGTGATGACCTTGAGTAGGTGGAAAGGAACAGGATCTGGTTCATGAGGGGACAGTCTGGCGAAATGGGAGCCAGAGTTTGTAACAGTAAGAGGGAAGGCAAAGTACGTGAGCCCAGGTGCTGAGGGTCAGGTAGCTTTGAGCTGGGGGCTCGCGCAAGTTCTCTTCTGACTGCTATGCTTTTCAGCCTGAAATAGGAAGAAGGCATTGCAACCTTACCATTTAACGCTATGTTAAACCAATAGAATAAACTAACTACCACTTAAATACCTGAAAGGAATTTATTAGAGGACTCGCTGCAATTTAATCTTTCTCTCTTTGGTATAAGGTAACTGTTCATTGCTTGTTTGTCTTAGCATTTGTTTATCATTTTAGCTGGAACATTCTTTCCTGCTCTTCGTAACTCACTCTCGTTATCGTTTTTCTCCTATATATTAAATAATATGGAATATGTGAAAATTCATAGCTGGCTTTCACAAGAATTTTCTAAGAGGTTTTGTTTTTAATAAATGTCACCTTTTAAATGTTCAGTTAGAAATTCACTTCTCCGGGCGCCTGGGTGGCTCAGTTGGTTAAGCGACTGCCTTCGGCTCAGGTCATGGTCCTGGAGTCCCGGGATCGAGTCCCGCATCGGGCTCCCTGCTCGGCGGGGAGTCTGCTTCTCCCTCTGACCCTCCTCCCTCTCGTTCTCTCTCTCTCTCAAATAAATAAATAAAATCTTTAAAAAAAAAAAAAAAGAAATTCACTTCTCCAAGGCTTCCCTTATTAAGCCCTTCCTGGAAATTCCTCTCCGATTTTGAAACCAATGTCATGTGCACCAACAGTGCAGACAGGATCCCACTGCTATGGAAGACTCACAGGACCCAACATAACCGTGCCTAAGAGAGTACAGTTTAAGAAAAGGATACAAAATAGCAACAGCATTAAAGGCTGCTTCGTAGTTAGAGGTTTGGAGAAGTCCGGCATCAACACCGATTTTCCTTTCTCTAAAAACTGTATGGACGTGTTTTCTATTTCAGATCAAAAGCCCCTGACATATGCATGGAACACCAGTAAGACAGGGGACACCAAGGGCTCTTAGATGGGGTTTCTTAGCCTCTGCTGGTCATGCAGGCATTCTCTTGCTACTAATCAACGAGAGTCCTCCTGGGGCTTCACTTAGACTAGGTGCAAATCATCGATCTCATTCTTACCCATAAACGATGCTGACAAGCTGGTAACCACAAACCTTCCTGAAACTCCTCATACCAACAGTTACATAGCAACATTCTTAATCGGCACATTTCCTGCCTTAGCCAGGGTCAGTGCCATGCACTACATCTCTTTTTTCAGTAAAACAGTTCAAGCCAATTCCACATATGTTGGAATTCACCTTCAAAACACGCCCCCAACCCCTTCTCATTCAGCTGCAGCCTTCTGTAGGAGTGGAGTAAAGACTGAAGCCTCAGGGGAACGCAGAGGCTTCATGCTGGTCACCAGAATCAGGGGGTATGCAACTCCTAGGAGAAAGATTTACAAAACCCCTCTTCACATGACACATGCTTCCTAAAGCTCCGTCTAGTTAACGCCTCTCCAACCAGCATAATAGTCCACATCCAGTAGGAAGCAGTCGGCACTGGTGATGTCTGGTGTCCTGGGGGCTTGTGTAGTTACTGTACGTTTTCCCCCTGGCCCTTTGCTGGGGTATCGTGGGGCACCTGTAGCCTACGGACGCTCAGATCGGCCCCCTCTGGAACAAGGCAAAGACACGTTCTCAAACAGGGGCTGCTGCACGGTGCTCCAGCCTCCCTCAAACCCAATGGACATACGTCAGAGAGAAAGTTAATTCTGAGGTTATGTGGATTCCACAGAGAGAAGGACCAGGCGTTTAAGAACACGGACTTCTTGAATGAATGGAATCTCATCTCCACCTTGCACTTAATCTCTGTGTATCACAGGTTCTTCGCTTGTAAAATGTGGATAATAATATTGCCACGCTCAAAGGACTGTTTTAATTTTAAATGAGTTAATACACGAAAGCATCTAGAACAGTTCCTGGCATGTAGTAAGTGTTAAGTGTTTGTTGTGTTGTTGTACGTATAAAGTATACTAAAGAAAGACCATTCCCGCTTCTGCTTTTTGGAATAGAATACTATTTCTGAGGCCATTAAACTCTGTAAGGTTCTCAATCTCACACCGCTTCCAAATTTTTCTCTGTATTTGTATCTAGCCTCTAGTCTTGAATGCTCACTTTTTGGAGGCCTTGCTGGAGCCTGCCCTTAACCCTACATACTTCTGGGATAAGATGCCAGGGTTACAAGCCTCAACCCTTCCAGAGCCGCACCAACAATAACTCCGAGGCCAGTAATTCAGTTTTGCCTGAGTCATAATATTATTTCACGAGAACCCATCTAATGCAAGGAATTCCAAGTTTAATCTGCGCCTTTTACATACTGAACCTAAGGATATCCCAAGACCTTTCCATCTTAAAAAGGGAAACTATAAACTGAGAAAGAGGTTTGGATATCCTACTTTGATGTGCACTTTAAACTAGTCCTTGCCATCCATGGGCACGTTCTTAGCCACCGTTAATTCCAACACAGACCCACGCACACTGTGGCAGTAATCCAGGACCCTCCCTGTGTTTCTCATATGCCGTTCTTCAGTTTCCATATCCACCTGGCAGTGAGCTTTGAGTTTATTATCTCCAAGTTTGAAATTGCCTCTGACCCAGAGGCCTTGAGATGCTTACTTAGGCTCTGGGGGGTTTAATACTTGGTGGCCCCTGATGCACAATTACAGGTTTGCCATTCTCAGTGCTCGGTTCCTCCCAACACAGTCGGTTCTTCCTGGGGTCTGGCACTGAGGGATCCAGCCCACACCGGCTTCATCAGAACATCTCTGTGCAGATGTCTGCTCCATTCTCATACCGAGTAATCGATTAGATGGTCAGGAATTAATATTCTAAATTATAGCATTCCAGGAGCTCTTTCCTTAGGGAAAAAAAGAGAGAGAGAGAGAGAGAGGCTATGCCGATAAGCAGCCCTCTGGGAAATAAAGGTAAGAAAAGGTGGGGAGGGAGATTGGCACTAGCCAAGAAGAGAAATTAAATTTAAATGAACCAGAGTGTATATTTCATAGTTTATCTCTTGTTTCCTAACAGATTCCGTGACCTTCAGGAAGTTTGATTAAGTCCTCTGAGCCTGTTTCCACATCCACAAACTGAAGATGGAAGCGTAGCTATTTTAGAGGACTTTGCAGAGGACAGTGAGCACCCATCACACCCTACTCCTATTAGTACTAAACTCTGCAGGTTCTCTGCTATTTCCAGGCCCTTGATAACCAGGCATTATCTCTTAATTTTCCACTTTAAGGACTACTGAAACTTTTTAGTTTATTTACCTTGGTCTATTCTATAAACTAAAGATTTGTTTTTATTCAGATTTTCTCACTGGTTTACCCCTCCATTTTCTTTTAAAAATACTATTTTCTTGGGGGTCCTGGGTGGCTCAGTCGGTTAAGCGTCTGACTCTTGGTTTCGGCTCAGGTCATGATCTCAGGGTCCTGAGACTGAACCCCACAATGGGCTCTGAGCTCAGCATGAGTCTGTTGGAGATTCTCTCTGGCCCTCCCTCCTGCACTCTCTCTAAAATAAATAAAATCTTCTAAAAAATTTTTAAATAAAATAAAATACTCTTTTCTTTATTTAAATTACTCAACTATTATAAGAACTTGTGGGAAAAAAAAAGAAATCCTACATTACAAGCATTATTTTCCCCAAAGGATCCCACCCTCATGCCCATTCTTACTTTCAGAGGTAAACACTGCTATTAGTTTGGGGATTTTAAAATATTATGCATTATTTTTGGTGTATTAAATCTTAATTTTTTCCTTTCCTGTTTTACTTGATGCCCCTTCTTTCTTCCACAGAAAGAAGGAATTCTTATTCTCATGTAATCCCATATAGGAGTATGATACATAAAATTATATTTAGAGCATTTTAGTCATTGTTTTATATAGTTAAGAGCATGTTAGTGCTCTTTTTCTTGCATCTTCATCTCAATCAGCAATATCTCAGGCAAATACTTCTTGTGCAGATTAATTATTAGTCCATTTTCTATCGAGGAACTAAATTTTTTCTCCATCTTTGGCTACTACAAACATTGTAACAATAAAAGTTCTTGTTCCTATGCCTTTATATACTGAAAATTTTATTTCATCAGGTAGATTTACATGAATAATATTGTTAGGTAGATAAATATATGTGTATTTTCAAAAATTAACTGTCCTATTTATTTATAAAAATCTAGTGATACTTTACATTTCTACCCATAATTTGTGAGAGTAGCCTTTTCCCTTAAGCAAGATTAGGAAGAGGAGTTCCTGCTGTTACACTTTTTTTTTCAATCCAGTAAGTGACTTATTATTACTTCAATGTATTTATCTGATTGTTTGGGAATTTAAAATCCTCTCATACAGATTTGCTATTCTGAGTTGTATGTTCAAATTATTTGGTATTTTTTCTATTGTGTTATTTGTATGTTTCCTTGGGCTTCGTAAAAATTTTTTATAAGTATAAACTTTTCATAATTATAAATATATTTTAAAAATGTGTCTACTCTCATAATTATAACTATATTTTAATCCTTAATGTGTCTACTCATCTGAAAAATTGATATGGAGCTACTCAGTAGAACATATAAAAATAAATCCTGGATAGAAGAGACTATAGAAAAATATAAATCATTTTTTAAAATCTTGCAAAAACAAATGTGCAAAACCATACTAAACAGAGGGAGACCTTCTTCACTAAGTCTAGAAATGCAAAAATTTTTTCTCTTTTTAGTTTCAAGTTTTTATTTAAGTTCCAGTTAGTTAACATACAGTGTAATATTAGTTGTAGGTGAAAAAAAAAATTTAGTTTCAGGTGTAGAATTTAGTGATTCATCACTTAGATACAACACCCACTGCAAAAATCTGTGAAAGAAAAGATAGAAATATTTGGGTATATGATAAATAAAACTGCTTTATGTAAATCAAGGCAATAAAAGCATTTCTATGGTAGATTAAATGGAATCTGTTTCATTGTATAAAAACTGATCTCAGAATTTCAGAGCAAATGGACAGTTTTCTTTTCCATGTGGCTTCACAGCACTCACTTAGCAGCTTACAAGAGGAAATTAACTCCCAATTTGATGGCACAAAACTCAAGTCTTATCTGATAAGGTATTTTCATCCCTTTCATCTTGGAAAAAGCTAAGGAGACAATCTCCAGAGAAAGGGTAATGTTCGAGCAAATTCAAGCTAAAAATGAAACTGGCTTCCCCGAGATCTTCCTTTCTGCCCATTAGCTATCAGGGTCAATTACTATATAGCGCAGAACAGGGTTGCCTTCCCTTATAAATCAGAACACACACCACCACGATTTAATAAAGACAATTCCCTGTCCTCATTTAGGTTGCAAATCTGGCAAGAATTCTGAAAACAGTAGTTAACGCCTTACTACTTTGCATTGGGATGCCACACGTTCTGGTTGTCTGCAATATTTTTTTCCTATTCTTAGATTTTCTGAGTTAATCCCGAATGGAGATCTCATAATTTGCCACTGGAAAAGGGGAACAAGGAGTTGGACAAACTTCGTCATATCCACTTTACAATTGAAGAGCTTATGAAGAGCTTGATTCAGCGTGTGCCTACTTGGTCTTATTTGAAATCAAAGCTTTTTGGACAATGCTTAATATAGAGGTATGCAAAACACTTTTCTGAAAATTATTCTTTTTTTTTTTAATTTTTTTTTTTTAAGATTTTTTATTTATTTATTTGAGAGAGAGAGAATGAGAGAGAGCACATGAGAGGGGGGAGGGTCAGAGGGAGAAGCAGACTCCCTGCCGAGCAGGAGCCCGATGCGGAACTCGATCCAGGGACTCCGGGATCATGACCTGAGCTGAAGGCAGTCACTTAACCAACTGAGCCACCCAGGCGCCCTGAAAATTATTCTATAAAACATGCTGAAATGTCGGTGTTCTGCAAACTCATCTTATGGACTTCATCATTATATCACAAAAATCTGACTAAGCCTCCATTTCTTCATTCCATTTATTCGCTGATAATGCTACTTTGCATGTGTTTGTTACCTCTATGGAAAACTAAGACTTTGGGGCAGAGCAGTCCTTGGTTCTAATCCTCAATCTGCTATGTACGAGCTCAGGAAAAGAACTCCTCTGAGCTTCCTAATTTGTGTTTCTCCCTGAGTCAGTCTTTCATGAAATGAGAGGGGAGGGGAATGACCAACTTTCCTCTCTAAGCCAAACTGCAGTGTTGTGTGAATAAATCACTATTATTTATCCTCACACTCCAGTAGCAAGACGGAGGTTCAGTGTAGTGTATAAAAGCTTTTTGTACGCTCACAGAGGCATGATAACTTGAGGAAACTTAGACCCCAACAGTTTCTATGTTACATGGAAAACAGAAAATGCCCGTGTTGCAAATTAAATTACTTTCTAAAACCACTGAGTAGCCGTCCAGTTGTGCAGTGACTGTGGCAGGATCTGAACGACAACTCTTGTTGATGGGGTTTTGGAATATAGGTGAGGTTCGGGGGGGTGAGGTCCAGGGCCCACGACCAAGAAGGAATTCTTGAGACGCCTCTGGTGCAAAATTGTGGTTTTAGTAAAGCCCGGGGACAGGACCCGTGGGCAGGAAGAGCTGCTGCCCCAGGGTTGGGAGGGGAGGCTGATTATATACTGTGAGGCTGGGGGAGGTGAGGCAAAGGGAGGTTTCGAGAAAGCTTTCGTATGTTAAAGAAGATTCACAGGAAACCGGAGGCCTTGCCTTTGTCAAGTTAAGGTTGTTTTTCCCTCTAGCAAGGCATTAACCTGAAGATAGTTGAGAAATTCCCAGAGGAACATTACACTCTGCCGGCTTAAAGTCTCTGTCCATGGGCTGCAGGTTATGAGGACATTTAATTCTATCTACATTCTCTTCTGGAAGCTAGGCCGTTGATAGAAATGCTTTGTTCTTGTAGATTGCTGAGACATTTGTAAACTGAGGGACACTCAGGTCTTGCAGGATTGTGATCTCTACAAGTTAACCATTTGTTTTTCCTTTCCTTAGCTTTAGGGCAGCCAGGAGTTCGAGAGGAATGTCACATAGATCCCATGGGGGGGTGTTGTGGGGTGTCCCCTTCCGCTTTGTCCTCAGCTTGCCTTCTGTTCCCTCATCATTGTCACCTTTCTTTTCTTCAAAGATTTATTTTAGTCAAGAGAGCCTGCATGAGCGGGGGAGGGGCAGAGGGAGAGGAAGAAGCAGACTCCCCACTGAGCGCAGAGCCCATCCTGGGGCTCCATCTCAGGACCCTGAGATCACGACCCGAGCCGAAATCAAGAGTCAAGATGCTTAACCCAGCTGAGCCACCCAGGCACCCATCTGGTCACCTTTCTTATTTCAATGCTTTTTCCATAGTCACAGCTTAAAAAAGATTTCCAAGACTTTGTTGAACCTCATCATTCTGAATCCCCGAAGGTCAGTCACAGAGTGAGAAAATCCAGCATTTAGCTGGGGATGTAACATCAACCAATACACAGGCGAGCAGGTGGTAATAGCTTGTATTTATCTCAGCAAAATCAATGGAAATATCCTGAGTTACGTATAGAGAAATGCTCTGTAAGTTCAAACAGCCCTTTCAACTGCTGCTTTTAAAAAAAAGCCTCACTTTTCCTTACCTGTGGTTGACCCCTTTTGTGTCTCACACTGTTTAAATATGTTCCTATTAAGATATTTGCCTCTTAAATTTTGCCTTTCTTTGATCTATCTTTCCTTCTTTTTTCTCTTTCTTCTTTCTTTCTTTCTCCTTCCTTCCTTTCTTTTCTTTCTTTCTTTTCTTTTCTTTCTTTTCCTTTTCTTTTCTTTTTCTTTCAAGTAAGCTCCACCCCTGTGGAGCCCAATGCAGAGCTTGAATTCACAACCCTGGGATCAAGACCTGAGATGAGATCAAGAGTCTGATGCGTAACCGCCTGAACCACCCAGGTGCTGCTGGGCTTTCATTTCTGATGTGCTGATACAGATATAGAAAGATAAAATTGTAGAAATACCTAAGTAATTATGAATATTTCCAACTACGTATTTTTCACATTACAAGCAATCTCTGTTCTGTAAATATCTTCAAACAGATAGTAAAGTGTTATAAATAAGTGAAATAGTGAGTAAATATGTGTTCATTGATTTCCTGAATTTTTGTATTTCAGGAAACTAAGAGTCGAACCATTGATCATGAGCCAGGTGAATGAGAGCGTCCCACAGGAGTTCATCCTCAGGTTTTTCAGATCAACCATGGCTGGAGCTCCCGCTTTTTGTGGTCTTCTTCATTTCTTACATTGTGACTATCTTTGGGAATCTGACCATTATTCTATTTTTTTTTTAAAGATTTTATTTTTTTATTCATGAGAGACAGAGAGAGAGAGAGAGGCAGAGGGAGAAGCAGGCTCCCAAGGAGCAGGAAGCCCGATGCGGGACTCGATCCCAGGACCCTGGGATCATGACCTGAGCCGAAGGCAGACGCTCAACCATCTGAGCCACCCAGGCGCCCTGACCATTATTCTAGTGTCACTCCTGGACCCCAAACTCCATACCCCCATGTACTTTTTTCTTACCAATCTGTCACTCCTGGACCTTTGCTACACCACAAGTATGGTTCCCCAGATGTTGGTAAATTTATCCAGCACCAGGGAAGTGATTAGTTATGGTGGCTGTGTGGCCCAGCTCTTCATGTGTCTAGCCTTGGGGGCCACCGAATGTCTTCTCTTGGCCGTCATGTCCTTTGATAGGTTTGTAGCTATTTGTCGGCCTCTCCATTACTCAGCTATCATGCACCAAAGGCTCTGCCTTCAGCTGGCAGCTGCATCCTGGATTACTGGTTTTAGCAACTCAGTGTGGTTGTCTACCCTGACTCTCCAGCTGCCGCTCTGTGGCCCCCATGTAGTAGATCACTTTCTCTGTGAAGTTTCTGCTCTACTCAAGCTGTCCTGTGTAGACACAACAACAAACGAGCCTGAACTGTTCTTTGTAAGTGTGCTGTTCCATCTGATACCCCTGACGCTCATCCTTATATCATATGCTTTTATTGTCCAAGCAGTGTTGAGAATCCAATCTGCTGAAGGTAGACAAAAAGCATTTGGCACATGTGGCTCCCATCTGATCACGGTGTCACTCTTCTATGGTATAGCTATCTCCATGTACCTGCAACCACCACCCCCTGCCTCCAAGGACCAGGGAAAGATGGTGTCCCTCTTCTATGGGATCATCGCACCCATGCTGAACCCCGTTATATACACACTTAGGAATAAAGACGTAAAGGAGGCATTTAAAAGGTTAGTTGCAAGAGTCTTCTTAGTCAAGAAATAAGGGACACGAAAATGATCAGGTTTAGAAGCACTTAATATTCACTTGGCTCACTAACTTAATTCTCTTTAAGTTGCCCTGTTTTCATCATTCCAACACAGAAACTATTGTGATGATCTCCTTCAAATAAAATGTCATCAACAGAAAGCTACAATAAGTTCTGTTGCCTAAACACACTCATTGAACAAGTACCCAGGATAAGGCTTCCAGCTGACCAGAAAGTGCGTGACTTCAACGTCTTCAAACTTTACATCAATGTTTGTGTCATTTGCTGAACTTAGGCCTGAGAAGGTGGTAAAAGCCAGAAATCCTGGCTCTGGTAATGTCACAAGTATACACACAACTATTTTTTCTCCACATAATTAAAGGAGGTTTACTGAAACCCTGAAAAACAACCACTTTAAAGTTGGATCTGAGGTTTACAACCCTAGCTTTCAATTTTCAGTACCACTCCCACATCAGCATGATAATAAAAATCACAATAATCTTTCTTCTAGAATTGCACCCAGATTTCCATTCTCTTGCCATATTCTTGTACTCATGTTTTCCTCCTAAATGAAAGCATCCCTTTTTATTTCCTTTATAGATCAAATCCTAGGTGTTATCGGGCCTAGCTAATTTTTACTTCTCTGAAATCTTTCTTCAAAATTCTCCCAATTATCAATACTGTTATTATCTCTTAAGCCCCACAACACTTAGAGCCTAGATTTTAAAATAGTATGTTGTGTCATGATTTCCAATGATTTCTTGTTTCATACACTTGGCTTGCACAACAACCAGCTCATTGCATGTTCATCTCCTTGAGAGAACACAGACTAGATCTACAGTTCATCATGTCTCCTTTAGAAGTTCATCAACGTGCTAGGGAAATAGCACGTGCTTACATTATCAGTTGGGTTTTTTGGTGTTGAGTGATTCATTCACTTTACAGTTACTTAATTGTGTTGCTTTTCTCCCTTGCTTTCTTCCACCAATACATTATACATATAGGGAATACAAACTGAAAAATACATTTGTCATGTTTCTCCTTAAAACCTGCAGTAACACCATATATTTTTGCCATAATATAATGCTAACTGATGAGAGAAATAAACCTGATTTGCCAAGTTCCAATTTCAGTTCTCTCTTTCCTGCTAGAAATAAGTATCATTAAAAGAGTAAATGGAAGCAAAATACTAAGAGTATATTGAAAACATAATACTTTCCTCAGTGAAAATTAATTCACTCCTAAAAGTCCTAATAAACGGCATATTAAATAACTAGAAGCAAATGTGTGTTTCAAAGCCAGTGAAACTTGGTAAATTATGAGGACATAGAAAAGAAATCAAAATTGAAATAGTTTTTTGTTTAAAGATTTTATTTATTTATTTGGCAGAGAGAGAGACACAGCGAGAGAGGAAACACAAGCAGGGGGAGTGGGAGAGGGAGAAGCAGTCTTCCCGCAGAGCAGGGAGCCCAATGCGAGGCTCGATCCCAGGACCCTGGGATCATGACCTGAGCCGAAGGCAGACGCTTAACGACTGAGCCACCCAGGCGCCCCGAAATAGTTTTTAATTTAATTTAATTTAATTTAATTTAATTTTTTAAAAAGATTTTATTTATTTATTTGAGAGAGAGAGAATGAGAGAGAGAACACCTGAGAGGGGATAGGGTCAGAGGACGAAGCAGACTCCCTGCCGAGCAGGGAGCCTGATGTGGGACTCGATCCAGAGACTCCAGGATCATGACCTGAGCCGAAGGCAGTTGCTTAACCAACTGAGCCACTCAGGCGCCCTACTTTTTAATTTTTTTTTTTTAAAGATTTTATTTATTTATTTGAGAGAGAGAATGAGAGAGAGAGAGAGCACATGAGAGGGGGGAGGTCAGAGGGAGAAGCAGACTCCTTGCTGAGCAGGGAGCCTGATGTGGGACTCGATCCAGGGACTCCAGGATCATGACCTGAGCCGAAGGCAGTCGCTCAACCAACTGAGCCACCCAGGCGCCCCTTACTTTTTAATTTTAAATGAAGGATTAGTTGATTCATGTTATACTGGTAGATTTGATTTTATCTTGGCATATAATTTTATACTGGTAGAAAATGATTTATAGGGAAATTCTATAAGCTATTATCAGTTACTTTGTGATTATTAAAAATATATAAATCCTTTATGTGTATTCATTTAGAATATAGATTCATTTAGAATAAGACATAAAAACTGACTTCATTTCTTTCTTTCTTTTTTTTTTTTTTGCAATTCTGAGAAATTAATTTTTGTAATCCAAACCATTTTTAAGGAAAATGTATTTTGGTGTTTTGTTTGTTTTCTTTTTTATTTGAGTATAGTAGTTGACACACAATGTTACATAGTTTCATGTGTACAACCTAGTGATTTGGCAAGTTTATACATCGTGCTATGTTCACCATAATGTAGCTACCATCTGTCCCAGTACCTGGTCATTAGAGTATCGTTGACTGTATTCCTTAGGCTCTGCTTTATATTCCCATTACTTACTCCCTCCATTACTGGAGGCCTCTATTTCCCTCTCCCCTTCTCCCATTTTGCCCAACCCCTGGCCCCTGCCCTCTGGCAACCAGCAGGTTGTTCTCTGTATTCATATTTCCAATTCTGCTTTTTATTTGTTTATTCAATTTTAAGATTCCGTTCATGAATGTAACCATATGGTATTTGTCTTTCTCAGCCTGATTTATTTCATCTAGCATAATATCCTTCAGGTCCACCCATATTGCGTTGAATGGCACGATCTCATCCTTTTTTTACAACTGTGTAATATTCCATTGTACATCTATATCACATTTTCCTTATCTATTCATCTATTGATAGACACGTAGGTGGCTTCCATGTCTTGGCTGTTGTAAATAATGCTGCAATAAACATAAGGGGGCATGTATCTTATTGAGTTAGTGTTTTCATTTTCCCTGTGTAAATACCCAATAGTGGAATTATTGGGTCTTGTGGTATTTCTAACTTTTTGAGGAACCCCCATAATGTTTCCCACAGTGGCTGCATTCCCACCAACAATGTACAAGGGTTCTTTTTTCTCCATACCCTTGTCAACACTTCTTGTTTCTTGTCTTCTTGATTTTAACCATTCTGACAGGCATGAGGTAGTATCTCATTGTGGTTTTGAATTGCATTTTCCCTGATGATGAGTGATGCTGTGCCTCTTTTCAGGTGTCCATTGGTCAGTTGGATGTCTTCTTTGGAGAAATGTCTATTCAGGCCCTCTGCCCATTCTTAAATTGGATGATTGCATTCTTCCCAGTGACCCTTGTTACTCGTATCTGTTTTTGGGTGCCAACCAAGATGTATGGTCTGTCCTTCATAGTCTTCCCCCAGCCCACCAAAATACTCATTCTGCAATCCACATAATTAGAGTTGTGCTCTACTTGTCCCAGAGAGATCAGCTATTAACTATTTTATGCCAAACAACCATTGAGAGATATTGTCTTGTAAGCAAAAATTACTTGAGAATGCTTCATGATGAATTAGGATCAATAAAAGAACTAAATGGGGGCACCTGGGTGGCTCAGTTGGTTAAGCATCTGCCTTCGGCTCAGGTTCCTGAGATCGAGCCCCACAGTGGGATCCCAGCTCACTGGGGAGTCTGCTTCTCCCTCTCCTTCTACTGCTTCCCCTGCTTTTGCTTTCTCTGTCAACTAAATAAATAAAATCTTAAAAAAAATAAAAGAACTAAATGTATTCTCCATGTTCTATATTATCAGCTCCATGAAGCCAATCGTTCATCTTCTCACTATCTGCTTCTCCTAACAACACCTGATAAGCATTTTACTTCAGTAATTTAAAAAAAATTTAATGGCTATAAGAATGACTGAAGTATGCAAGCTCAAGGAATGGGACTCTGTGAATGGTGGAGGTGGTAATGATGTTAATGATTAGATGGCAATAAAATAAAGAAAAAGTCAGTTGATAAGGAAGATTATATACATATATGTCTTCAGTCCAGGTCTCTTTTTCTTAATTTCACACCTGTAGATATAGCCTGCAGGTATTTCTTCTTTTTTTACTGAGGTATAATTGACCTATAACATTCTATTAGTTTCAGATGTACAACATAATGAATATTTGTGTCCAGTGCAAAGTGATCATCACAATAAGCCTAGTTAACATCTGTCATCATACAAAGCTACAAACTTTTTTCTTATAAGTTTTTTTTCTTATGATAAGAACTTTTGAGATCTACTCTCTCAGCAACTTCCAAATATGGAATACAGTATTATTAACTAGAGTCACCATGCTGTACAAGACATCTACACATTATCTATCTTATAATTAGAAGTTTGTACCTCTGGCCCCCTTCATTCATTTCACCTGTCCACCCCTGACCCCCACCACCAATCTGTTCTCTGTATCCATGAGCTCAGTGTTTTCTTTTTTTAAATATTCCTACTTTTGATGAACTTCAGAATATTAGATTCTACATAACTTACACTAAAATCCTATTTATGACTTTACTTGCACACGTACTTATGTTTATTTTTTCAATTTATTTAGCAAATATTTATTGGATAGCTACCAAACTCCATGGACTATTATAGAATTTGAGATACATGAGTAAACAAAATAGACAAAAATCTCTGCCTTTGCAGGATTTGCATTCTATCAAAGACTACATAAAATAAACACTACACCTAATAACTTAAAAAATATACAAGAAGGTGATCATTATATAACAAAAGGATTTGGAGAATTTGGGAATGCTGAGGGGGAGTGTCAATAGGAAATGGCATGGTCAGGGTAAGCCTCATGTAGAAGGTGAGATTTGAGCAAAGGTCTTGAAGGAGTTGCATGTGCATTAACCGAGAGCACATCTGAGGGAACAACGCTAGTCAGAGGTTAGAGGCAGAGTAGTTGCTGAGAGGCAAAAGCATGAATGAACAGCTTTGAGGAACAAGACAGGTGTGGACGGCTGGAACGGAGCCCGAGAGGGTGTTCCAGTCAAGGTGGTCTATGTTGTGCTGAGATGATAAAGAAACCAAAATCCCAGTAACTTAACACAACAGAAGTTTACTTCTCTTTAGTACTCGGTATCCAGTGAAGGCCTTTATGAGAGCTGTTTATCAAAGTCACTCTGGGACAAAACAGAGCAGAGATTTCATGCTGAGTTGTGCTTTCATGATCAGCCCAGCAGTGGGGATCTGTTCCCGGGGTTTTAGTGCTTCTTCCTAGAAGGGACAAATGATACTTCTGCTCACATTTGTCTGACCAAATCAAGTCGCATGGTCATCTCTTTATTTAAGGGGACAGGGGAATACAATCCTAGCATATGGATACAGAAGGTATGAGAAATCGAAACAGTTGATAAATGGCACTTACAATGACTATCATTGACTCTTATCATCACCAAACACTGTTGTTGTTTTTTTCCCTTCCTGCACACATGCAAAAATACACTCAACCCCTCCAAGAAAGAGACATCTTCAAAGGCCATGTCAATCCTGGCATCCGACCAAAAGTGTAGAACCTCCATGTAGTGTGTATCTGTGTCTTTTAGGTCCTCGTGATTTAGAGACCTATAATCCGAAAGACAGCATCCTCCTCTCTCCACCCCCTACAACATGCACCTGATACTCATTGATAGAACTAGTCACCCAAAGAAAGTGTAATAAGGAGAGAGGGGACACTAGGTCAAATAAGAATTGAAATTTGTATTTGGCAAATTGGACGCAATTTGGGGTATTGACAAAAGCTGTTTCTGTATAGTGGTCGGGTCAAATGCCAGACTAGAGTAGGTTTGAAAAAGAATGGGAGAAATAGAGTTTCTTTGAGAAATTTTTCTGTGAAGAGGAATAAGTTATATAAAAATGTACCTGGTAGAGAAAGTGGGGTTAACAAAGTTTTTTTAAAGATGTTAGAATTAATGGTATGTTTGTTTCCTCTTGGCAATGATATGGTAAAAAGTGAGAACTTGATGATCCAGAAGGATGGGCAAATTTCTGGAGTTCTACCCCTGAGAAGATGAGGCAGAGTGGGACATGATGAACTCGTGGAGGGTCTGGTTTTGCTCTGACGATGAGCGTTCATTTGTGGTAATAGGCAGGGTGGCAGAGGATACTTTGGGGCGTGATGTCGGCAGGTGGTAGAAGAGGTCACTAAAGAGGAGTCTGTAAAGGTTTCTTCTGATTGCCTTGATTTTCTCAGGAAAACTAGGTGCAAAGTTCATAAACTGACAGTGAGAGTGAACGAGGAGGTGTTGGTAGCTTGAGAAACTAGGAGATGTGCCATGGGAAGCACAGGACTGAGGACATAGGGCACAACCGCCCAGGGACACTGAGGGTTTACTTGAGGTGTGTGGTTGTGGATTTGAAACAAAATACTTTTCTCCAGTCATATTGAGCTGCATTAGGAGAGGTGGGCAGTTGAACATAACCAAAGTTTTGATATTGCCAATTTTGGCTAAGAAAGAGGATAGGAAGGAAAAAAAAGGTAGACCAAAGGATTAGAGCAGTTGAAGGATAATTAGAATCATATTACAAGATAAAGTCAGCTGGAAAAATAAGAGGTGTTATTTGTGAAAGAGATGTTTGAAACTGAGATTATAGAGAGGATTCAGTTGGTCAAACCAGAATTTCAAATAGCAGCCATGAGTCAGTCCTTTTTCTCATTGTTTGCATGCAATAAATAATCCTGTCAGTTTCTCCTCTTCAATATCCATATTCTTGAATTTGTGTTTACTTCCTACTTCTATCACTCACCAGTGTAAATACAACAGTTTCTTAATTTCTCCCTTGGCCTCTAAGCTTGTTCCCCTCACATTCATTCCCACACCAGTGAAACTGCTCGTACCGAAACATATTTATTAATGGCATACGTTATGCTTTTTAAGACTTTATTTATTTATCCATTCATTCATTTATTTATTTATTTTTAAGTGTTTTTTTAAAGTTATTTCTTTATATTTTTTTAAGTAAGCTTCACCCCTAGCATGGAGCCCCATCATAGGACCTGAACCCACAGCCCTGAGATCAAGACCTGAGCTGAAATCAAAAGTCGGGCGCCCAACCAATTAAACTACCCAGGTGCCCCATTTTTAAAGTTTTTATTTAAGTTCCAGTTAGTTAACATACAGTAGAATATTAAAGTGTACAGTATAGTAATTCAGCACTTACATATAACACCCTGTGCTCATCACAAGTGCCCTCCTTCATGCCCATTACCTGCTTCACCCAACACCCCCCCCACCCCCATTTCTGGTAACCCTGTTCTCTAGAGTTAAGAATATGTTTCTTGATTTGCCTCTCTCTTTTTTCTTTGCTCATTTGTTTTGTTTCTTAAATTCTACATGAGTGAAATCATATGGTATTTGTCCTTCTCTGACTTATTTCACTTAGCATGATACACTCTAGCTTTATCCACATCTTTGAAAATGGCAAGATTTCATTCTTTTTATGGGTGAACAATATTCCATTATATATATATATATCACATCTTCTTTATCTATTAATGTCATACTTTAGTTGAAACTGTGACACTGACTCAGTCTTGCCCCAAACCCTCCATTGCCATTATTGTAAAGTTTAAACTGTTAACATGGCTTCTAAGTCCAGGCATGATTGCTTCACCAATGCCAAACTTCCTTCACTTTCATTTAATGTCATGTGAGATTCATCCATTTTGATTCGTTTTCTATACTGTAGTATCTTCCTTTGCATGAATGGACAAGCGTGTATTAATCTCCAATTGCTATTTAGTTAGGTGCTCTCCAATTATCTGCTGTTACAAATAAAGCTGTATTCAACATTGTATCAATCTCTTGGGCCCATGTGCAAGTTTTTCTATAGGTATGTAATTTCTGGAACATTATATATGTGAATCTTCAATTTTACTATATATCACCTGTTTCCACTTATTATTTTTATTATTTAACTACATGTATATAGTTGTCAATAAACTGAGAAATATTTACGTATAGTAAACGGAAATGCATGAAGAAAAAAGATGGTAAAGATGTCATCATTTTGAATCCATTCTATTGAAAATTACCTGTGTTTTTTTGTTGTTGTTGCAAAATGTTCCCTGTAAAAGACAGCAGGTCTTCAACATGTTATATTTACTATCACTTTAGAGATTAACTGATATATTTACATATCATTTTTTGAGTCACTGCTAACACTTTGCTAGGCATTGGGAATGCAACAGTGAATACAATACCTAAAGGGAAGAGAGATACGGGGCGCCTGGGTGGCTCAGTTGGTTAAAGCGACTGCTTCGGCTCAGGTCATGATCCTCGAGTCCCAGGATCGAGTCCCGCATTGGGCTCCCTGCTCAGTGGGGAGTCTCCTTCTCCCTCTGACCCTCCCCCACTCATGTGCTCTCTCTCTCTCATTATCTCTCTCTCAAATAAATAAATAAAATCTTTAAGAAAAAAAATAAAGGGAAGAGAGATATGGTAGAGTGGGAAAATAATGAGCAATTAACAACACAATAGAATCAATAAACCAATGTTTATCCTTTTTTCTGTCTTGAATAGAATAGTTATAGTTATATATATAAAACTATAACTATATGTTATAGTTATAGAATGTTATAACTTCCTCATTCTTACCTTCCTCTGGATTGTGAGATCCTTAAGGGCAGATGCATAAAATTTATTTATACACCATGTGTCTTTCACAATGACTGAATGTTTGTTAAGTAAGTTTATTGCATTCCCAGAGTAATCTTGTCTTACACGTTTTTATGGGAATTATTGCTGAGGAGTAAGTATAGAACAACAAAAAGTCACTGACAGAGAACAGCTTTCCTAGATACTCCTAGTAAATCCCTGCTCAACAAAATGCCATCCAGAAGTGAGGGGATGATTATTCCCGTTATATTGGGAAAGTTGAGATTTGGTGTTTTGTTTGAAAGGTCAAGTGTGAATAACATTGTTGAACAAATCCCCAGGGCTCCGGAGTAGCTCTGAGAAGCAACTGTACAGCTAAGGGAACTCAATGGTGATAGGGGCTGACTCGAGGTAGCTCTCCACGGCAATCAGTTCTTAATTGACTGTTTCTCCTTTAAGGCAGATAACCCTAGAGATTGCTCCATTCTGTGAATTATAATGAAACTCATTGGAAACTTTTTAATAGCTGCATGCAGCATGGAGAGAACATGGCAATCAGTTCTACTCTCCAAGAGCCGATCCCTGTGGACATGGAGAAGATGAGATCATTGTCATCAGCAGCCTAGTCTAAGAAGCTTTGTAATGAGCTCTCCAGGGTCCTGTTCTTCCTTCCAACTTTTATAAAAACTGCAGAAGTTGAAAATTGTTCTCCCGTCTGCTCTAGTTTTAAATATTGCTCATGGACCTCATCATCCAAAAATCCCTTAAGATTCTCCACAGTTATCCAGAGGGAATCACATGAGTAAATGTAGCCATATTTCAGTTTTACCAGAAAGCAAAAATGGTCTAAGAAAAACTGCTATTTTCAACAGATCCAAACATCTCTCATTCTTCAGTTTTTCCAGTCTATAATTCCATCTTTCCTTCTCATCTCCTGTAGAACATAACTATCAGGGCAAATAAATCACTTGTTCAGTGAAATACTACTACTAATAATAAAATAATAATAATAATAAACTTATATTTTCTTTTCACTTAGAAGACAGAGCAAATAGAAAAAAACAAAAGACTCAAAACCCTGCATTTTCTTCTTAAGTATTTAGATTCATTAGCTTTATGTTCATATAAAGAACTGTAAAGGGCGCCTGGGTGGCTCAGTTGGTTAAGCATCTGCCTTGGGCTCAGGTCATGATCTCAGAGTCCCCCAATCAAGTCCTACATATCCGGCTTTCTGCTCAGTGGGGAGCCTGCTTCTCCCTCTGCCTGCCACTCCCCCTGCTTGTACTCTCTCTGTCAAATAAATAAAATCTTAAAAAAAAAAAAAGAACTGTAAAATATTTAAAGGTAGAAAACAACGTATTATTATATCTGGCTTCTTCCATACTTATTCATACTGTTACCTTGAAAAAAGAAGAAAATTGAGCTAATTTTTTTTCTTTTAAAAGACTAGTAGTTTATACATGTCTCTGTCATGTTTACAGGTTCCATCTGAGCCCACAGAATCAGAGTGAAGTCTAATTTAGAGGGATCAGGCAAATATCTAGTGGAAACTGTGCTAGATTTTATCAGCTGAATTGCGATTTGGTCTCAGTGCTACAAATCATTTTTCCTGCTTTGACTTTGAAAAATATTATTTTCTCTACCTAAATGTCGGTTTGTGAAAGAGGCAAAATAATTTATCTCCTACCAAATTCCTGGGTTGTGTGAGGAAATGATGGAGTGCGGAATCTAATTATACCACTGCATTACTGTGGATCAGAAGACTGAGCACTGGAGCGCTCTCAGTCAGTGTGGAATCATGGGCTCTATAAAATACGCACGTAGCCAATCCCAATAATGTTCATGCTTTAGAAGTGAGATGCAAAGATATGTATTCTTTGTGAGGTTAAGATTGTTCTGGAGTCAAACCTAAATATTAAACTCAAGCTGAATTATTTTTATTCACTTCCAAAATTTTATTTAACTCTTTTAAATGTTTAAAGTAACATAATCATGGTTATATGTTACATTTCTATGTAGTTATATGTTAACATTTTTTTAATTTGAAAAAAATGAAGATTGAAAATTCATCTCCTCCAAACACCAATTATCTTTGCATATTTATGTAAACATAGAAGTGAGAATGCACTATATCTGAAATTTTGAAAAATTTTAAGTATAACATTTTATATATTTAACATAATTATATTTTAATAATTTTATTAATTTTAACATATTAAAATGGAATTTATATTTAATATAACTTTTATATGGTCAATATACTTAAATATATTTAAAATATTTAATATATAATATACCTGAAATATACCTTATATATTTTATTTTTGTTTCCATATCAATTTCACATCAGCTCTGTATCAATACCAATATCAACACACACACACACCACATTGCGTGATTTTTAAATGTTATTTATTTCACAACTGTGCATTTATTTAATTATTATTCAGTCAATGGACATTTAGTCTGTTTCCTTTTTTAGCCACAATGTAACTGATATATATAGAAGATTATAGGATATATCTCTATTATATATCTAATATATATCTCTATTATATAGAGAGAGATTATAGAATATGGACTATATATATCTTTACATACCTATAGAAGCAATCCAAATAATAAACTCCAGGAATTAGAATTAGTGAGTCAAAGACTGTGGATTTGCCAAATTTAAATTTGGTAAACTATCCTCCAAAAATTTAAGCCTGATTTACATTCCCACATAGAACATTTGAGTGCCAACCTCTCATATCCTCACTGATAGGATATTACCAAACTGAAAATATCTCATTGTTTTAATTTGTATTTATTTAATTATAAACGAGGTTGAAAAAGTTTTATGTATTTTGGGATCATATGAATTATAATTTCACTACATTTTATCTCATCCTTTTCCCATTGTCTTATCCAAGTGTAAAACTATCTGAAAAAGCTTATTATGTTAGCAAAACCCCTTTGATACCAAAAATATTTGCTTTTGTTCCAAATAGTTGTTGTAGCTATTCTGCTGTTTTCAAAAACGATTAGCAGGCTTTATCTGAGGACTCATTAACCATTGCAGTTGGTCCATTGGCTCTAATGCTTGGTTCCTACTTTTTTTTTTAACTTCATTATTATTTTTATAACTATAAAATACCATTTTAAACCCAGATAATTTATATGTATGTTTTGCTTTGGAAGTGGGTTCTTAAGGGTTGGTCATGAGTTTCAAATAACATCAGTTTGGGGAAAACATGTAAGCTGGAATGTGTCACATCAGTGAATATGATTTATGATTACTCTTAGGCTATCATCATTCTGAGAAGAATGTCTCTAGTCCTTGATTTCACTGGTTGCAAGAGATGATGTTATCATTTTAGAGTCTCTTGGGGGCAATTTTACCTTCTCCAAAGGGTAGTCAGTGTGGTTTCCATTTTTTTTCGTTTGTTTGAATATAATTTAAAGAACATCAATCAATCAAATTCCTAGTATTTATTTTATGTTTACAATATTCCAGGAACTTTAACCAATCTAAGTCAAAATAAAAGTTACAAATCAAGTAACAAAGAGAAACTTGACACACTCTTTTGTGGTATCCTTTTGAAAGTTATATTAAGAGAGAAAGAAATTAGAATTTAAAATTTTTTCCTCAGAAAACAGACTAAATCTCATTTCAAGGAAAAAGAGGTGTTCAAAAGCTATTCATATTTGCACTACATTGCCAAACTTGAACTTTTTGCCTCACCAAACACCAGAAATAGTTAACCACAAAAATAAAAGATCAAATTTTGAGGATATGGCCCCAGATAGAAACCAAGAGAAGCATCTAAGAGTTTTGATTCCTAATCATCTGGTGTTATTCCAAGATTTCCCCTAAGAATATATTCTTCTAGTCTCTTCTGCAGCCCTGCTAATTACCCAAAGGAGTATGCAGTCCCTGTGATCTCAACAAGGAAACATGTTATGTCAACCTCCAGGCACCATCTTTGATGCTAAGAAATTAGTCTTCTCTTTTTTCTATCTGGGTCTATAAGAGTATTCACATCTGTGTTGGTTATCTTCTGGGGCCAGCAGGAAGTCTTTGCCTTGGGGTTTTGGTTGAAGGCTCCTAAAAGCCTCCTGAAGGCTGGGTATTTGGCCCAAATGGTGGGCAGACAGGGAAGAATGCTAATGCTATTTTTCTATTACAGTTGTCTCTTTTCTTTATAATTTAACTACCCTATGGGATTACTCCATTTTACTTCTCCTCTGAGGTGGGGATATATCATTACTCTATCACTTCAGTCAAATCATTGGAATAATCACACAGCGTTTTACAGCTCTTGAGGAAGAAACTAGAATCTAACGTATGAAGTCAGTTCAGGGCTTGATGTGCAAGTTGAGACCTTTGTAACCACTTCTATATGATTTCTGGTGCATTTATCTCACATCACCCTATTGTTATTTTCTACTTATATTAACTGCATCATCTTCCATAAAATCCCAGGGAACAAATCCCAACCTGAATAAAAAACATTACTATGTGTTAACTCTAAATCCCTTGGGAAAGTTAAAGCCAGGTAGGCCTAAATGATTAGAGAAAATTAAGAAAACTTCCTTTATTTTACTTTGGTATAATGTATTTGACTGTGGAAAATAAATTTACTATAAGAACTTTAAAGCTGAGAAGTTTTCACTGAAGATAAGTTTTTTATTTGAAAATGAAAATATTCGTGACAACAATTTGTGTTCTACTCTGCCTTTATTTTCTCCCAGCTTACTAGTTGAATATATTATGATGAATTGAAGCAGCCCAGGATTCTCTAGATCACACAGCACAGTAGATATTTTATCATGTCCACTTAATAATTTTAGTCTTGTTATTTTTGTTTCTATCATCAAAGAATCAACATGACAAAGGGTCTGAATTACATTTATTTCCCTCTGCTATTCTGCCATTTTCATACTTGTCCTTCTTTCTTTGGTCATTATTATCCTAAGAGCCTCTATTCCAATTATGAGTCTGTCTTTTATTCTTCTTAGCCATATTAGAGTCAATCTTCTTCAGTTTACTTTTTAAAATTACTCTATGCACCACGGTCTCCTTCCTTCTCTCTCCATTCATCTCTATTGCTATGCACCTTTCTTCCGAAAGCTAATCACGGTGTTTCAATTGTTTCTAAAAGACTACCAGAAGACAAATATACCCAAAGTTGCCATTTTATTACTGGACAGAGTTCCCCGATCCTGGGATTCTATGCTATAGAAGTCTTTTTCTTTCAAAGAAGTGAATGAAAGAGGTCAGATTTGACAGCATTTCATAGGATAAGTAACTATTTAGTAGATCTGATTATAACCTAAATAAAAAGTTAACACTGACACTATGAAGTAGCTGCAGACTTATAGCACCTTGATAAGAATATAATATCCAGGGACGCCTGGGTGGCTCAGTCAGTTGATCGTCTGACTTCAGCTCAGGTCATGATCTCAGGGTCCTGGGTTTCGAGCTCCGGATCGGGCTCTGCCCTCAGTGGGGAGCCTGCTTCTCCCTCTGCCCCTCCCCCTGCTTGTGCACTCTCTCAAATAAATAAAATATTTGGAAAAAAAAGAATATAATATCCAGGTCATGATAGCAGTAGTTTCCCTGTACTTTGTGTTTTTCAAATCATATCTTGGATACTGAACTCAGCCCTGGTTGTCACAGTTCCAGAAAGCCATTGTCAACATTGAGGGAATGTGGAAGATGGTTATAAGGTGGTAACAGACTTGAAGGCCTTGTTATAGGAAGAATCGTTGTGGGAAACTAAACATCTTGGCCTAAAGAAAATTTAGTTTTTAGCTTAAAATATTTAAATGGTTGCCATATGAAGAGAGATTAGATATGATGTATATTCAATAAAGTTGAAATACTTTGTCTTATGAATGAGGAAGAAAATTCCTACTTAGTAAAAGGATGATGGTTGTAAGTTGGAATTTTCCAACAGTGAAATAATTTGTTACATGCTTGAACAAATGAGGAATGGCTTAAATGGCTGGGCAGAAGCTATCCCAATATAGGATGGGTTGCTAGACTTTGACGGCTTATCTGTTCCTTAAAATTCCTGACATTCATTGGTTTTCAGAAAATATAGATCAAGTATTCATTTTATTCTTACCAGGTATGCAGACGATGTGAAAGGAAGACAATGGAAAATCCAGTGACAGCTCAGAGTATGGTTGTATCTCGGCGGGCTCTCCCGTCGTCCCAAGCTGGAGCTGGTGCTCTTCATAGTAAATTTTACCCTATATCCAGCGGCTGTGTTGGGAAATTCAACCATAATCCTTGCGTGTATGTTAGACACTCGACTTCATAGCCCGATGTACTTCTTTCTGGCCAGTTTTCCTTCCTAGATCTCTGCTTCAGTACTCGCTGAGTCCCACAGGTGCTGGTGGACCTCCGGGGCCCTGACAAGACATCAGCTCGCTGGCTGTGGGGTCCCGCTTTTCTCCTTCCTTCCTGTGGGGAGCTCCGAGTGCATCCTCCTGGCTGGGACGCCTCCCATCGCTCCGCTGGTGCGCGAGCCCCTGCGCTACCCGGTCATTACGGCTGGTGGCCGTGGCCTGGGGGAGCGGACTGTCCCCGCAGTGGACGTGCGGGCCTTTCCCCTCGCCATTCTCGTGGTCCTGCTGCCCCCGCTCTTACTCTCGCTGCGGCCTTGCTGCAGATCAAGCCCGCGCCGTGTACCTGCAGGTGCCACCTCACCGCGGCCTCCTTGTCCGATGCGAGCATCATCTACATGCACAGCAGCCGGGAAACAGCTCCTCCCAGGACCAAGGCAAGTTTCTCACCCTCTTCTTCTTCTTTTTTTTTTTTTTAAGATTTTATTTATTTGCGAGAGAGAATGAGATAGAGAGAGCACGAGAGGGAGGAGGGTCAGAGGGAGAAGCAGACTCCCCGCCGAGCAGGGAGCCCGATGGATCCAGGGACTCCAGGATCATGACCTGAGCCGAAGGCAGTCGCTCAACCAACTGAGCCACCCAGGCGTCCCGTTTCTCACCCTTTTCTACAACCTGGTAACTCCCATGTTGAACCCACTCATATACACCTTAAGGAATACGAGGTAAAGGGGGCGCTGAAAAAGGTTTTGGGGAGGCAACAGTGAGCAGCAGCAACAATGTGCTAAGTTATGCAGTCCTAGGTGATTTTTTCCCCAAACACTGCCATTTACTTTGTGCTTATAATAGAATTAGCCCATGAGTCAAACCCCTGGGTTTTTAAAAGTATGGATAAATACCCTGAAGTGTATCCAGAATCAATAGGAACCAACCATAGCCACGAGTAATATGGATCTATCTCAGCAAAATTATATTCAGTAAAAAGAATTAAGTCTGAGAAGAACAGTGAAATGATTTTCATAGAGATATAAAATAAACATGTCTTAAAGATTTTATTCAACTCAATTAGTGAAGGAATCAGGCAAACTTAATAACCAGTTAAAAAAAAAAAAAGTCAAGGGGCTCCTCACTGGCTCAGTTGGGGTAGCCTGAAATTCTCCATCTCAGTGTTGTGAGTTCCAGTCCCGTGTTGGGTGTAGACGGTACTTAAAAAAATAAAATCTTGGGGCGCCTGGGTGGCTCGGTCGGTTGAGTGACTGCCTTCGGCTTGGGTCATGGTCCCAGGGTCCTGGGGTCGAGCCCCGCATCGGGCTCCCTGCTCAGCGGGAAGCCTGCTTCTCCCTCTCCCACTCCCCCTGCTTGTGTTTCCTCTCTCACTGTCAATTAAATAAATAAATAAAAACTTTAAAAAAGTCTATAAAGATAAAAAAATAAAAAGAAGTCAAAAAGCACAAATTTATAAAAAGTGAAGAAATGTTGGAATGAATGTGCAAAAGGAGACAAGAAAATTCTTCTGCTGCTGTGGGGAGAGAAGCCAATTCCATTTCTACCTGACAGAACTGAATTCACATGTCATTGACAAGAGTTATTTTGCATTCCTCTCAGTTTATCTATAGTTTACAATTAATGATAGTATATAATATATAATTTACACAGAATCAGAATCCGGTAATGCATCATTTTCTACTGAAGGATACATTTTCCCTACAAAGTTAACCGCGTATCTTATTTATGTTCTACAACTAAGTACACGGCCCCAACCTCCTAATGAAAGGATGTAGGTATTTTCATCCCGTTTTTTAAAAACGACAAATCTATGGTTTATAGATCCTCTGTAAGTTAATGCAGGTCGCACAGAAGATAAGTGGGGTTCAGCAGTGGTGTGGACTAGTCTGAATCATTGCTGTTACCCCCTGAATAACACTGCTCTTGCTACTGAGTGTGTAATGCATGCACATGTCACCCAGTAATCAGCCCCAGCCCTGTTATCTTTATCCACCTGTGTAGTCGTCCCAGCATGCTGGATATGCTCTAGACCCTACAAGAGAAGTCTACCATTCAGAAACTCATTTTTCTTTAACTGTTAATGCCACGACATCACCCACTCCCACAGTGCCCATGCAAATCCCCTGTCCAAATCTTTCCCATGCTCCAGTTGTTAGCCTACATTCACATAATATTTGTAACATTATCTGAGTCTCTTTGATTTAAAAATGCTGTCTCTTCTTTTAACCAATTGCATGTTTATACACTGAAATGACAGTTTTTCTAGTTAATATTATTATATTAATATGTCTCCTATTAGTCTATAAATTCCTTGATCATAAGGCTATTATTTATTTAATCCTTTTTAGCACCTTTTCAGGTATTAAGTTGTTATTAAAATGCCTTGTAGATAGTAAGTAATCAGTAATAGCTTGGGATGATTATTAATTTTAGCTGATTATACCCAGAAATCAGTCCTTCACTTTAATTGATGCACTAATTCTGTCTGTTCTTCAAGATCACAAGTGGATCTATCACAATACGGAGTCTGAGTTTACATTTGCTGTCAAATGTTTTATAATTTTTTTCTTAATTCAATGTAAACTGTATGATAAGAGAGGAAAAAAGCCATCGAGGAATCTCTGTGTGTATCAAAAGTCATCCCCAACTTTTAGGGGACAAAACCTTTTCTTTTCCTACATATGAGTCATAAACTCGAGGGGAATTACTATGAATTCTGCCATGGTCTAGAGGCTGTTTGTTACGGTAACAACAGTTCAGAATTTTAAACCTCTTCAGATTGACCTAAGAAAGGTATTTCTCCCCTCCTCATTAAAATGATTTTCTTCTGGGACGCCTGGGTGGCTCAGATGGTTAAGCATCTGCCTTCAGCTCAGGTCATGATCCCAGGGTCCTGGGATCGAGCCCCACATCAGGCTCTGTGCTCAGCAGGGAGCCTGCTTCTCCCTCTCCCTCTGCTTGCCTGTCTGCCTACTTGTGATCTCTCTCTCTCTCTGTCAAATAAATAAATAAAATCTTTAAAAAATAAAATAAAATAAAATAAAATGATTTCCTTCTGTATAATGCCTTCAAAGTCCCCATTTCATTATTCCTTATTTGTTACTCATTTCCCATTTTTTTAAAAGATTTTATTTATTCATTTGAGAGAGAGAGCACGAGCAGGGGGAGGGGCAGAGGGAGAAAGAATCTTTTTTTTTTAAAGATTTTATTTATTTGTCAGAGAGAGCGCACAAGCTGGGGGGTGGGGCAGGAGGCAGAGGGAGAAGCAGGCTCCTGCGGAGCAAGGAGCCCCATTGGGGGGGGGCTCAATCCCAGAACACTGGGATCATGACCTCCTTAACCAGTTGAGCCACCCAGGCATCCCCAGAGGGAGAAAGAATCTTATACCTAATCTCAGGACCCTGAGATCATGACCTGAGCTGAAATCAGGGGTCGGCGCTTACCTGACTGAGTCACCCAGGCATTCCTGTCTTGACATAATTTCTAGGGAGTATTCTTAAGACAGAATCAAAAAGAAAAAGGTTTATTCTGCTTCGAGAGGTTTAACATCTATCTGAAGTAATTTATGGAGGTGTAACAGAACAAATGTGAATGTGGAATGAGTGTCATACACCTATTATAAATTATATGAATCTTTTTTTATCATATATGATTGTCCTTTCATTCCTGACATACTCCCTGAAGACATGCTCAGGATTTTTCACAACAAACTAATTACTCTGTCTCTACTGTGGTACCAAAGCAATTCTTCTGTTGGACCGCAGTTTTTACTCTCTTTAGAAGTGTTTAAAAAAAAAAGATAAATTCAAACTTCTTTTCACTTAAGTATTTTATTGTCTTAGGGGATCATTTAAAAAAAATAGCCATTCAAAGGAATGAATCCATAATACGAGAATATCACTCATTATTATGATGCTTATTAAAAATAATATTTATCAACTTGAGGAGGGCTCACAAAACTCCACAAAGACATAGCTATTCATATCCATTCTGTGTGAGATTAAATATCACAGTTGCAATTGATAAGAAAATTTAAATTAAAAAATTTACTTACTTTTTAAGCATAAAAAATAACTTCCTTCTGATTTTTTGTTTAAAAAGCCACTATTCTCCTTTTGAAGAAAAAAAAAATTATTTTGCTTTGCATAATTGATAGTTTCTGAAAGTCCAGAATTGATTGGCTATCTGAAAAACAACAATCTATCTCTATCATAATTTTTCTACCATATTTTTTCTGCCATAATTTTTAATGCATTAACTAGAGTTATTGCCATACAAACTATGCCCTATGTTAGGGGAGTATGGCAGGCTTCTTTAAAAATGTTATCTAAAGAGTCCCAGTAGAAACAGTCATAGAAAAGTAAAATGAGAAACTTCATTATTCTATGACATCAAACAAAACCCAAGATAACAAAAATGTTGAATTCCTTTGAAAATTGTTAGATGATTTCTTAGGGACTTCACACAGGCGTCTTTGTGAGAGTTCTGATGGTCACCACCCACCAGACAATGTGCCCACTGAGGTCTGCCATTTCTTTTGACAAGTGTTGCAGGAAAGGAAGATGTCTGTTGAGCAGGTTCGAAGGTTCTGTGGGGCGGAGGCCTGTCTTATTCCTGGAGACTGCTTGCTGTGAGTTGCCGTGCTGAAGTTGCAGTTATGTTCTTGGGACAGTTTTCCGACAAAGGTGGCCTGAGACATCAGTATCAGTCAGGTTAACATGGTTGATAGTGTTCAGAACATCTGTGTCTTTACTGATTTTTTTTTGCCTAGTTATGTCAATTGCTGAGAAATCAACTAATATGAATGTTAAAATATCCAGCTATGACTGTGAAATTGACTATGTCTCCCTTTAATTTCATCAAATTTTGAAGACTATACTTTCAGGGATCATTTCTATAGTTTGTTAATTTCATCAAATTTTGCTTAAAAAATGACACAGATGATATGTTTATTCTTGTACAGGTGAATAAAAATGTTGCTTGACGTATTTTGGCAAAATAACAAATTTATTGCATTAATTTGCTGATGAATGTTGGTTATAACTGCAAATCATATATATTTGAAATGTATTCTACTGGTAGGATCCTGAATCCCATGTAAAATATTACCTCTAGCCCTAATTCTTTTGAGGCCGACCAAATTAATTGCCAAGGGAGTAATTATTGATCTATTGGGATACACAGATGAAAATTTCTGGTCACATTGGTGCAGAAACCTTCTAAGACTGTGAATAAATACAGTGGACTCTTGAACAGTGGGGGGCTTAGGAACACTGACACCCTGATGGAGTTGAAAATCTGCGTATAATTTTTGACTCCCCTAAAGGCTGACTGCTAATAGTCTACTGCTGACCAAAAGCCTTACCAATAACATAGATAGTCCATTAGCACATATTTTGTATGTTACATGTATTTTATACTTATCCTCACAATCAACTAACCTATAGAAAAGAAAATGTTATTAAGAAAATTGTAAGGAAGAGAAAATACATTTGCATGTATTTATCGAAAGAAATCTGTGTGTAAGTTAACCCACACAGGTCAAACCTGTGTTCTTCAAGAGTCAACTGTATAAAGCTTTCATCATAACATTTTCTGACTTAAAAGTATAATCTACACATTATGCCCAGAAGTTACTTTCAAATCAATGCAAATGATCAGTCCAGATGGAATTAATTTTATATTTGATTCAAACATCTTATGATTAAACTGTCTAATCCTTAAACACCTCAGTTTATTTATTTATTATTTTTTTAAGTTCTTATTTTACTTCCAGTTAGTTAACATAGAGTAAACACCTCTGTGTGATTCCTCATTTGTATGCGGTGATATCCTTTTCAAAGGCTGGATACAGGTTTCCATGAAATTATAAGATGCCCCAGAAATTAAGAAAACGTTTCTCCTTCTGAATTCACTCTTGTCATCAATTTCTCATGGTGTATATAGTAATTGTTAGCGTCCAGATTTAGCCCTGGATCTCAGAAAATACCTTTTCTTTCCCTTCTAGTCTTTAACTTTTATTTTCCTTCACTAAAGAGCAGTGGAAAGAGCATAGACCATTTAGTTACTGAGTTAGAATTGAATCCCAGCTCCATCATATTTTAAATGTGTATCCTTGCTTATGCTTCTTAATCTCTCTGATTCCTAGGTTATTTAGCTGTAAAATCTGAATTATTCTACAAATCTAATGGGGTTGGCTTAAACAGTTATTGATACTGTGTTTGCATTAATGTGTTTGCTTTAACTATGAAAAGCAAGACGATTGTGTGGATGTCTGAAAGTGTAGGTGGTTGAGAAGAGCAGCCGGTGAGGGGGGCTGATGGTACTGGCCAGGCAACAGCGGGCTAGCCCAGGGCGCCTGGGTGGCTCAGTTGGTTAAGCGACGGCCTTCGGCTCAGGTCATGTCATGATCCTGGAGTCCCGGGATCGAGTCCCGCATCGGGCTCCCTGCTCGGCGGGGGGTCTGCTTCTCCCTCTGACCCTCTTCCCTCTCATGCTCTCTATCTCTCATTCTCTTTCTCTCAAATAAATAAATAAAATCTTTAAAAAAAAAAAAAAAAAGAGTGGGCTAGCCCAGGATGGAGGGCTGACTGTGGGCCCACAGCCCCCAGGGTGCTGCTGTTTGGCTTCATGGTCAGAACGCATCCTTAGATGGAGGGAATACACAGCATCCTTTGGCTGAACAGGGGTAACTCCCAGATTTTGACTCTTCCTCCTTTAAGTCATCAAAACTCTGAACAAATGGTTGAATTGCCCTTTTTAGGGTTTTGGAAAGATTCAACAGTATTGCCAAGTCATTTCCACTTTGAGTCTATACTTAAGTCTATAAACTTTGTTAATAGTATTTAAGAGTAATGACGTTAGCTAATTTGATTTTCCTGTTTTATTTTTTCTAAGGTTTTATTTATTTATTTGAGAGAGAGATTGAGAGAATGAGTGGGTAGAAGGGCAGAGGGAGAAGCAGACTCCCTGCAGAACAGGGAGCCCGATGCAAGACTCTATAGGACCCTGGGATCATGACCTGAGCTGAAGGCCAGATGCTTAACTGACTGAGCCACCCAGGTGCCCTGATTTTCCTGTATTAATTTTCAACATAAAAATTCTGTAAGCTTTCATCTAGAACTAATGATGTAATGTATGGGGATTAACATAAGAATAAAAAAAAATTCTGTAAGCTGAGCTATGGTAAGTGCCTCTCATAATATTGACTGATAGCAAACATTCCAACATGATCATATCATCATAGTCATTTCAGGGAAAGAATACGGTCAGACTAAACTAATCATTAGAAAACTTCCTGAAGTATTTGAGGAAAAATAAATATTACCGTTGTTTGAGGAACTGTACATTTTTTTAAAGATTTATTTATTTATTTTAGAGAGAGAGCATGAACAGGGGGAGGGGCAGGAGAGGGAGAGAAGCAGACTCCCCGCAGAGCAGGGAGCCTGAGGCGGGGCTCAATCTCACAACCCTGAGATCACAACCTGAACTGAAATCAAGAGTCAGATGCTTAGCCAACTGAACCACTCAGGCACCCTAGGAACTGTACATTTTTCAGGAAAGTCTTCTTTTCTGAAAGCTTATACTATATTATCTTTATTAGTATAATATTAGTTCTATGCAAAAGGATAGAAATACCAGACTTTCTAAGTCCAGTGGAGAGACACAATAGGCCTTGCCTTAATTTTCCCTCAGGTTCAACGAGAATATAGTAGCAAATATAAAAGGTGATACCACTAAGAACCCAGTAATAACCCACCCTAAATGCGACACCACTCTAGAGTAGCCCTGGGCCACAGCCACTTGTCAGTTTTGGTTCAGAAAGAGAACTTCCAGGAACACTCAGTTCTGCTCTATGATGTCTGGGTCCTCAGCAAGGACGGCTTCTAAAGTGGAAAATGATTGTCACAGCTCAGATGAGGCCATATGTCTGGGGCCTCATGTCTTCTTCTTATAGCATCTTTTGGGAATAAAGTATTCAATATGTTCTTTCACTTACATGCTGGTGCTTCATCTGTGATGTTTGAAATGCCTGGGTGCTGACTGGGAGCACTCCTTCTCCACCAAGTGGTCTCAGAGTAGTTAGATTTCTAACATGCTTGCTGGCTTCCTCTAATGTGAGTGTTCTAAAAAACCATGGTAGAAGCTTTAAACTTTTTATGACCAAAACTCCAAAGTTCCAGAATGTCTATTTTCACAGCATTCTATCAGTCAGGTGAGTCATGGGACCACCAATCCAGATTCAAGAGGGAAAGGAAGAATACAGTCTTTCTATTATTAGGGGAATGGCATGACGTGTGCATAGGGAAGAAATTGGTGAACATCATGGAGACAAACTACCACAAGCTTGGAAAAGAGTACACAGAAAAACGTCTTCATGGCCTTGGTAAACAAGGATTCCAACAGGACACAAAAAATACTAACAATATATGAAAAAAATAAGTTAGTCTGATTATCAAAAGACACTGTTGAGAACATCAAAGGGCAGGCTACTGAGTACTGGAGAAAATACTTACCCTCTATATACCTGATAAAAAGACTCGTATCCTGAACCTGTAAAGAACTCCAGCATCAATCCTAAAAAGAAAAATATCAAAATTTTTTAAATGGGCAATTAACTTGAACAAGAACTTTACAAAAAGAGATCTAAATGGCTGACAAACATATAAAAAGATGCTCAACTCAGTACTCATCCAAAAAAGTGCAATACATTCTTACTATGAATAATGGCTGAAAACCCAAGGAAGACAACACCAAGCATTGGTGAGGATGTGGAGAAACTCGAACTCTCCTACACAGCTGGAGGGAGTGTTGCAATGGTACAAACATTCGGAAAGCTGTTTGTCAGTTTCTATTAAAGTTAGTATATACCCTATCAGTTATGTTTGCCACATTAACTAACCATCTCAAAGTTTAGTGGCATAAAACAGTAATTCTTTAATTTGTTCATGATTCTCTAGATCAGCAGCTTGGGCTGAGTTCAGCCAGATGGTTCTTCCACTAGTCTTGTTCAGGGAAGACAAGACTGGGGAATGGCACTACAGTATTATGGTCTGTCTGGCACCAGATAGTCTAAAATGACTTCACTCCTTTGTCAAGTGATGGCTGTTGATTATCAGTCTTCAACAAACCAACCCAGGCTTCTTCACATGGCATCAGTGTTCCAAGAGGACAATCCCTTTTCAAATTTCTGCTTATGTCATGTTTGCAACGTCCCATTGGCCAAAGCTACTCACATAGCTGATGTGTGGGGGAACTATAAGATGTGGGAAGAGGCCATTACTTGACAATATATCATCTGCCTATTCTCTGACCTCAAAAATTCATTCCTAGGCATATATTCAATAAGAATAAATGTGTATGAACACTACGGAAAAACATGATCACCAATTCAATGGTCAGCTCACTGGGGATGTGCATGAGTCAATATTCAAAAACTGGATGTGCCATGCGCTCAGCACAGAAGTTAACAAATGTTAAAAGACTAATTAGTGTTCTGAGAACATGTTCTCTGAATGGCAAAGCCTGTGTATCCTAGCAACCACAAACCATTATCACCAAGGTTAGAAAAACCTACACTAAATTAAAGAAAATAATTCCCACTCCCTCTACCTCAAGGCATCTTGGTAAACCCAAAGAATTATTTAATTTTAACATTTCTTTTCAGTTACCCAGCAAACCACCTTTGGGATGTTCCTGGTGTTTCATATGCATTACTACAGGTAAACCTCAGCAAAGTCCCTACTAAGCATAAGAAAACAGGAATCAAGATGATTCTTACTATTTTCATACTATATTGTTTGCTTTCACTCATAAGATGGACCTTCCTTCCAATTTATTGTCTTTTATGAAATGTGGAAACTGTCAATAATGGAGTTTATTCACAGTAAAAAAAAAAAAAAAAAGAATAAACGTGTATGTCCACCAAAAACTTACACTGTATCTACTGATCGTCAAATTCCCCAAAGATCGCCATACACAGCTGTTGATCAAGCAAAGCTGTTTATCACACCCACCCCAGAAATGGAAAATTCTCGACAGCGGTATTGGTGTCTCAAAAGGGAAAAGTTAGGGAAGGCTATTTATAAGGTTTTCAGACCTGGGTGAGTGATTATGAAGTGAGCCTTGCAAGACAGAGAATTGGTTGAGTTTGGGCAGAGCTTAAAAATAGTAGCTTTGGTTGGTGGGCATAGCAAGGCCAAAGACTTGAAAGAAACCTTGATAAGTGAGCCGTTCAGTTGATATTTCCTGGAGCAAGTAGCTAAGCTATTATTGCTTGGTCTCAGTGTTGTTTAAAATAGGGATTGGAGCCTTGCAGATGCCGCTGCTCAGGCTTCACCAGCAGCACCCAGCCATGGTCAAGCCCACCACGTTCTTGACATCACTGTGGGGGGCTAGCCCGTGGGCTGCGTCGCCCTCCAGCTGTTTGCAGACAAATTGCAAAGACAGCAGAGAACTTGTGCTCGGGGCGCCTGCAGGGCTCAGTCGGTGAAACATCTGCCTTTGGCTCAGGTCAGGATCTCAGGGTCCTGGGATCGAGCCCCACGTGGGGCTCCACACTCAGCAGGGAGTCTGTTTGTCCCTCTGCCTCTGCCCCTCCGCCCTGCTCATGCTCTTTCTGTCAAATAAATAAATAAAATCTTCTAAAAAAGGAAAAGAAAGCTTCAGTGTTCTGAGCCCTGGGGAGAAAGGATTTGGTTATAAGGTTCCTGCTTTCACAGGATTATTTCAGGATTTATGTGCCGGGGGGTGACTTCGCCCACCACAATGGCCTGGCAGTAACTCCATGTGTGGGGAGAAGTTTAAAGATGAGAGTCTCATCCTGAAGCATATGGGTCCTGGCATCTCGTCCATGGCAAACGCTGGACCCGACACGGATGGTTCAGTTTTCCATCTGCACTGCCAAGACTGAGTGTGATGGCAAGCATGGTCTCTGGCAAGGTGAGGGAGGCAGGACTATTGTGGACGCCATGGGGCACTTTGGGTCCAGCAGTGGCAAGACCAGCAAGAAGACCACCATTGCTGACTGTGGACAAACCTGATAAATTTGACTTGTGTTTTATCTTAACCACCAGACTATTCCTTCTGTCGCTCAGGAGAGCACCCCTGCACCCCCATCTGCTCAAAACATCCTATGATCTCTGTGCTCTTGCTGCAGTTCTATGGGCTCCTTATTTTCCTTACTCCCCTGCGAGTCTAGCTGGATTGCAGAGGTAGATTTATGACTATGAAATAAAAATGAACAACAACAACAAAAATAAAATGGGGAGTGGAAAGTGTGTCTGGGCCCAGTTTAAGGCAGGGACAGAAAATTATGGCTTTCGTGCTCCCCACACAATTCAACAGTTTGCTATATTCTGAGATTAGTCAGTCAGAGTGAGGATGTAAAGCAGCTTGCTATTGATTCATGGGTTTCTTCTGTGTCTTCTTTGTAACAGCGCCCCTCTAAATGTCATAACTGTTTCTGGTTGTAGGAGGTAATCCGTCTTAGTAAGTGGGAGTTTGTAAACTCTACATTTTGAAGTCAAATTGTATTTTATCCCAATTCCTTTACAGTTTCTGAAGCAGCCGCAGGACTGTGCTTGGCTGTAACGGACAGCACTGTACCTCCACCATACTCCTGAGGAGTACTGACTGTGTTAGTCCTTCCGGTTTAATAGCTGAAAGCGAGTGTGATAAATTAATAACTTCTTATGAGATTGAGTACATTATTTGGTGTTAGGTAGAAAAAGCTCCAGTAATTTCGCCCTTGTTACCGTCCACAACTTTTCACCTCACATAGTCTCATAAATTATTTCGTGACTTTAATGTTAATTAAGTAATTAAGCAAATGTTAATTCATTAGACACTGCTGAAGACACAGTGCAGAATAATTATCACGTTCTCTGCTCTCTGAGAACTACTAGACCAGTGTGGGAGAAAACAGTAAGCACAAATTCACGTACAAATCCATAGGTACAATTTGCCATAAAAACAATAGTACTAATAGCTAACATATGAATGTACTGCATGCCAGGAACTGTTCGAAGCTCTTCATATATTATTTAATCCTCACCAAAAATATATGATTTAGTTCCTCTTACTGATATTTTTACAGATGAAAGAACTGTGGCATAGAAAGGTTAAGTATGCTATGATCCCACAACTAGGTGGCAGAGTTGTGTTTGACTCCAGGCCACTGGGATCCAGAGTCCACATTCTTAAACACCATCCCGTTCTGACTCTGTGAGTTCTCTTCATAAGTCCTATAACTGTTCGGTATAAAAGCTATGACTACAAAGTATAAGTTGTTGTAATAAGGTGTAGGTGTGGGCTAAGTGAGACATTATGATTAAGGGAATTAAATTGTTGATTTAAAGGATGAGGTGGCATTATTCAACTAAAGAAGCAGAGAGAAAATGAGTACAGTTTTAGAGAAAAACAGGTTTCAAGAAGAGGAGGTGGGAAAAAGCTTTACCTATCAAAGAACTTCAACACAGGTAGTGTGAGTGCAGTGGTAAGAGAGGTGATGTTGGGGGAGTAGGTAGGAATCGCATCACACAGGACTCAGAAGACATGTTAAGGAGCTTATATTTCTTTCTTTCTTTTTTTTTTTATTTATTCATGAAAGTCAGAGAGAGAGAGGCAGAGGCAGAGGGAGAGAAGCAGGCTCCCCATCTAGCAGGGAGCCCGATGCGGGACTCGATCCCAGGACCTTGGGATCATGACCTGAGCCGAAGGCAGACGCTTAACCGACTGAGCCACCCAGGTGCCCCAAGGAGCTTATATTTCAATATAACAGAAAGCCCTTGAGATGCTATATGCACAGGGATAATATGATAATAATGCATCTGTAAATATCACTCCAGTCGCAGTGTGGAGACACTCCCAACATATGGATGTGGGCTCCAATAAATTTACATCTGGGTATTAAAGAGTAGAATTGACATCTTTTCAGGATCAGCTCCAGGGGTCGACGGACTGTTTTTCTCATTTTGCTGACTTCCAGGGACAAAGCCCTCAAGGCACCCTGACCTGGATATCTAAGAGAGCCTGAAGTCTCACTCAAGCCATCCATCTCCTTGTTCCAACAGTTAGCTCTGGCAGGTAGAGGGGATATTTTGAGGTTAAGAGCAGAGGTAAAATGTTAAACTAGTAACTTTCCAAGAATTCTCTTTAGTTTTTCAACAAAGTGACACAGAAAGATTGACATTAAATAGTTTCAAAGGCACATCAAACATATGCAAAATAATAATAATAATAATAAAAAAAGAGTCCAAATATAGCGGCAGACAAGTTTAAATTAAGATTCAAAACATTGAACAAGATAACAAAGGACACTTGTGGCAATGGGTTTTCGTTCTTTTTTTTTTTTTAAAGGTTTATTTATTTATTTTAGAGAAAGAGCAGGGAGAGGGGCAGAGGCAGTGGGAGAGAATCTCAAGCAGACACCCCACTGAGCACAGAGCCCGACGTGGGACTTGATCTCATGACCCTGACATCATGACCTGAGCTGAAACCAAGAGTCAGGCACTTAACTGACTCTATCACTCAGCCACCCCGTGATGGCGTTTTCTATATACAATAAAGATGTGCAATGAAATCATTTAGCATCAACTTCACGAGTTACACTGTAAGAATTTAAAAGAGGAAGTAACATGGAAACATTCTCAGTAAGAAAATTCAACTGAACCTGAATACTCATTGACAAATTAAACAGACCAAACTAAGAGAGAGATCCAATAATCTAAAATGTGAATCCAGGTATGCCTGGGTGGTGCAGTTGGCTAAGCAACCGACTCTTGGTTTCAGCTCAGGTCATGATCTCAGGGTCGTGAGATCGAGTCCCTTGTCAGGCTCGACGCTCTCTGCTTGAGATTCTCTCCTTCTCCCTCTGCCCCCTCCCATTGGTGCTCTCTCTCTCTCTAAAATAAATAAATAATAAATAAATAAACCTTTAAATAAAATAAAATGTGGATCCAGGTTGTAAGTTTAAATATTTATAGGCTAAAAGCAAGCAGCAGAAAGGACAAATTAGAGTACAAATCAAGGAAATTGAAAGCAGGAAAACAATCAAGAAAGATTAATGAAATCAAAGGCTGAATAAATAAAACTGATGAACTTTTAGCCAGACTAGACAGAAAACACAGAGAGAGAGGACACAAGTTACCAATATCAGAAATGAAAGAGGGGTCATGAGCACTGACCTCAGGGACTTCAAATGGATAATAAAAGGGTACTATGAACAACTCTGGACCATGAATTTGATAAACTAGATGAAATGGACCAATTCCTTAAAAGAACAAACTAACAAAATTCAGATATGGATAAATAGATAAACTGAATAACTATTTCAATTAAAGAAGTTGAATCAATAAATAATATTTTCCCAAAGCATAAAGCAGCAGACCCCACTGGCTACACTTGTAAATTCTACAAAATACTTACAAACTCATACCCATCTTCTACAACTTCCTCTAGAAAATTATAAGAAGCAGAAAAACTTCCCAACTTATTCTATGAGGCCAGTATTACCCTCACACCAAAACCAGGCAACACACATATATTTGCTCTCTCAACTCAGAGGGTCTAGAAGCATTGACGTCCCAAGGACTGTGAGCAAACCTCATACTCAAGTCTTGATTTCTAACACTGGTCTCCAATAAAAGGAACCTGGGCTTTCTGAAGAAATGGCCGATTTTAGGATTAAGGAAGGGAATATACAAGATAATCTTGGAGCATTTTATGGTACCAGACAATAAGGAAGTACTCTTGATGATGGGAGTGTATCAAAGTGACATGGCAGGCAACTGAAAGAGCTCCCAGTGGCCAAAGCCGTAGCAATTTGAGCAACAAAATAAATAAAATGTATTGAGATATAACCTGAAGTATAAAATAAATATGTGATCCATATTGATATAAATAAATGAACACTAAATACATGGGGAGAATAGACATAGGTCTCATGCAGAAAAATTCTAAATAATTGGGCGCCTGGGTGGCTCAGTCAGTTGGGC
>NC_138376.1:965155-986666 GCF_054177405.1 Leptonychotes weddellii | reverse complement strand
CCCGAGCCGAAGGCAGACGCTCAACGACTGAGCCACCCAGGCGCCCCTCTTTCTTTCCTTTTCTTTCTCTCGTCTTTCTTTCTTTCTTTCTTTCTTTCTTTCTTTCTTTCTTTCTTTCTTTATTTCAAGTTTTTATTTAAATTCCAGTTAGTTAACATACAGTGTAATATTAGTTTCAGGAGTAGAATTTAGTGATTCATCACTTACATATGACACCCCAGTGCTAATTGCAGGTGTCCTCAATACTCATCACCCATTTAACCCATCCCTCCACCCCCCATTATTTGGAATACTTTTGTGCATTTGTCAGTCAACTAAAATACTAGAAAAATTAGAAAAGGGTATCCACATCTTGATGTTTTTTCAACTATCAGTTGTATTTTATTGAAATAAATCTCATTTTAGTTTTATCTCAAAAAAAAAAAGGAACATTAGATAAAAGTAAGGAAAACGTGGACTTTAGTTAATACCAATGATCAATATTGGCTTCTTAATGGTGACAAATGTATTATGCTAATATGTTTGTAATAGGGGAATGGATATTAGCTATTTGGAAACTTTCTGTACTATCTTTACAATATTTCTGTAAATCTAAAACTGTTCTAAATGAAAATTTATTTTAAAATTTACAAGTTAAAACAGAATACACATTTGTCTTAAATATCTATGGAGCATTTGCCAGAAGTACCCATGTCTTAGACTATAAAGAACATTTTAATTAATTCTAAAAAACAGGAATATTAGAGACATAATTTCCTGATCACAGTAAGAAGTAAAACCTAACATCAAATCTTGAAAGCAAACAGACATAATCCATACCTAGAATTTTCTACAAAGGCTACTGATTATAAAACATTTAGAAAATACTGACAAAATGCTAAATATTATTTTCTGGAATTTTTCAAAGTCAGTGCTGACATGAAATTCATAGCCTCACATAGTTAAGGAAGAAGATAGTAAGATTGTATTTTATACCTCATTTCTAGGATTATTCTGCTTTTTTTTTTATTTTATTTTTTTTAAAGATTTTATTTATTTATTTGAGACAGAGAGAATGAGAGAGAGAGAGCACATGAGAGGGGGGAGGGTCAGAGGGAGAAGCAGGCTCCCTGCCGAGCAGGGAGCCCGATGCGGGACTCGATCCAGGGACTCCAGGATCATGACCTGAGCCGAAAGCAGTCGCTTAACCAACTGAGCCACCCAGGCACCCTGCTTTCTTATTTTTTAATTTGCTTTTTTGTTTTTTTATCTCTCATTTTATATTTTTCTGGGCTTTTTTTTTAGTGTGTGTACTTTTTTTTTCCAGTTTCAAATAAATAAATCTTTCCTATACTTCCTATACTTCTCTAAAGTATATTCTCTAGAGTATATTTATAATATCTCTCTGTAGCATATGATGAGACAGTTTACTTCTGTTTTGGAAGAATACATTTTGTTTCTATATTACTGCAAGTTAACCATCGAATAACTAAATTAGATGTTGGAGAACAGCATTTCTTTTATTATATAACAATTAACTATTCTGTCTTCTCTATTACCAACATACATCAAAGATTTTCAATTACATTGTTGAAATATCTTTTAAACTGTTTCTTTTCTTTTATTCCCATTCTATTAATTACTTCATACTCTATGTTTTTTGTTTTTTCTAAAGATTTTATTTATTTATTTGAGAGAGAGAATGAGAGAGAGAGAGCACATGAGAGGGGGGAGGGTCAGAGGGAGAAGCAGACTCCCTGCCGAGCAGGGAGCCCGATGCGGGACTCGATCCCGGGACTCCAGGATCATAACCTGAGCTGAAGGCAGTCGCTTAACCAACTGAGCCACCCAGGCGTGCTTCATACCCTATGTTAACAGGAAGACTGAACTTTGCCTCCTACATGGTATTAACATATAATCCCTTCTAGCATGCACCCCACAGTGCCACTACAATTCATTTTTATAGGTGAACTATGGTAAATTATTGTTTGAATTTGCATCATATTGATTACCATTGAATTTGAAAATCTTCATATATTTTATTGGCTAACAGAATTTTCTCATTTGTGAATCACAATTAATATATTTTTCCATTTCCATTGATATTTGTATTTTTCCTACTGAATTGAATGGTTACTTTACCTACGCAGGATTCTAAACCCCATACAGTTTATTTTTTAATTTTTAAAAAAGATTTATTTATTTATTTAGAGAGAGTGCATGTGCACCCACATGTACTAGTGGCGGGAGGGGCAGACGGAGAGGGAAAGAGAGAATCTCAAGCAGACTCCCCACTGAGTGCTGAGCCCAACTCGGGACTCAATCTCATGACCCATGAGATCATGACCTGAGCCAAAAGCAAGAGTTGGACACCCAACTGACTGAGCCACCCAGGCACCCAAGTTTATTTTACTGTTAAGTATTTTCTCCTATTGTCATTCTTTTTAAAGTTTTTATTAACAAAGTATTTTTTGTACTGAGTTTATAAAGCAATGTAATGATATTTATTAATGTGATACTATAATATAGTAAGAAATATATATATTTTTTATCTTTGTCCTGGCCAGAAGCACAGGTGATAGCTTGGGACTTGCAATTTGTGTCTGAAGTAGGGTAGTCCAGTGGGACTGAGCCTTTAACTTGTGGAATCAGACCCTAACTCCAAGTAGACAGTGTCAGATCTGAGATGAATTGTAGGACACCCAGCTGGTGTTAGAGAATTGGTCAGTGTAGAGAAAAAAACCACACATATGGTCACAGAAGGGTTCTGTGAGTGGAATGAGTAGGAAAAAGTTTTCCCTTAGTTGATGTAGAGGGCTTTTCCTTCTCAATTGATCAGTTTCTTTGTGACTTTTGTTTTTTGCATTTTGTTTGATAAAGCTTTCTTTCCTCTAAAATCATGGAGATATTCTGATATATATTCCTCTAAAGTTTTATAGGTTAAAAACTGAATTATTAAACCATCTGAAATTTTCTGAGTATTGAAAGACACATTTCTAAATTTCCTTTATTTTCCAAAATAGCTCATTTCTGCAAATGCTAATTATTGAATAACCCCTTCTTTATTGTGTACTAAAATCAACACAGCACTTGTCCGTGTGGATACTTGATTCTGTTCTATTGATCTGCTTGCCTGTTTTTATGTTAATATCACAATTTTAAATATTACAAATGAATTGTGGGCCAAGTCCCTTTTTTTATTCTTCTCTTCAAGTGTGGTTGATCCCTCCTACATAATTACTTTTTTAATACAGTTTAAATTTAGTTTGTTAAGGATTTTGAAATGGAAAAAAGTACACTAAGTAGAAATGTAGGAAATGTGAATAAAGTATGGACTTCAGTTAATAATAATGTAAATGTATTCGTTTGTTAATTATGATGAATATTCCATATTATTGTAAGGTATTAATAATAGAAGAGGGGTGCCTGGTGTCTCAGTCAGTTAAACACCTCTTGGTTTCCGCTTAGGTGCTCAGGTCATTGATTTCAGGGTCTGTGGGCTCAGTGCTCAGAGCAGAGTCTGCTTGTCCCTCTCCCTCCCGTTCTGCCCCTCACTCTGCTCATGCGTGCACTCTCTTGCCTTCAAATAAATAAATAAATAAATAAATAAATAAATAAAATCTTAAAAAAATAATAGATGAAACTAGATGTGGGCTATATGGAAACTCTCTGTACTATCTTTATAATTTTTCTGTAAGTTTAAAACAATTCTAAAATAAAATATTTATTAAAAAGTTAGGTTTTCCCATATATTAAAATATCCTATAATGATTTTTCATTGAAAATTCCCTTTATAGTCTAAGATTAGTTTTTTGAGATTATTTTAAAATCTTATGATGATGTTTTATTGGGATGGAAATAAATTTATAAATTCATTTAAGCGAAATTAACTGTAAACTACTAAGGCTTCTCTTCCAAAAATATGGCATATTTCTGTAGTTACTCAAGACTTTGCTAAAGTTGATATTTTTCTTCATTATTTTCACTCTTCTTAATAGCATTTTCTTATTTAGTGTCCAATGGTTATTTCTGGTTTGCAACAGCAAAAAAGTTTTGTCACTGATTTTGCATATGGCTCAATTTCCTTCCAAATGCTCATCAGTTCTGATAGTTTGAGTGCCAAATTTCTTAGGGCTTCAGGGATATCATCATAACACTAAACAGTCAACATCTTTATTATCTCAAGTATTTTCATTGTTTTATTCTTCTCTTACCTAGTTTCCTACCTGCAAAGCACACATAAGGCTAGGAGTGGCTGGTGTCTTAGTGAAACTGTAGGGGACTTGCCAGGGCATGAATGTGTTACCTAACAGATAATGGAACAGAAATGTAGACAAAGTTTGGATTCTGTGATAACACTGTTGGCTCCTTCACCAAACCTGAACTGTATTTTTGTTCATAAGATACATAAACATCTAATTGTTTAAGTCACTCTACTTGGGTTTTCTGGTAGCTTGCCTATCATTGTGTTCCCAACTCATGGACCATATACTCAAGGTACCGATCATTAATGAATACTAAATTTAACAGAATATTTTTTGGTATCAACATGCTTACTTTATATCTTTTTAATCCTCTTGAGTTATATACCAAGTATAAATATACTTATAGAGAGAGAGGAGGGGAGAGAGAGAAGGTAAATCTTTTCATATTTATGTGGAAAGCATCCTATTGGTGGGAAATATCTGTCCCATGATTTTTTTTTTCACTTTTAGCTGTAGATGTGGTAAATTATGTTTTTCATAATATTAAGCCTTCTTTGCTTTGTTGGAATAATCTCCATTTGTTCATATTATAATTATTTTTCTTTATACTGATTCTGTTTACTAAAATTTTATTTGGAATATTTCTTTCTATGCTCACAGCTGAGCCTAACTTTTTTCTCTTTTACTATCTTGGTCTGACAAGAATATCAGGATGATTCCAGCCTTGTAAAATGACTTGAGTAGCTTTTCATAGTTTCCAATGATTTGAAATGATTGTGGGAATTATGTGTTCTTTGAAAGTTTGATAAAATCATTCATAAAACCATCTGTCTTAGAGAAATAGATATTTATTACATTTCTAATTACTTCTATGGAATTATGTATTGAATATTAACGTTTTCATATAGGGAGCCAATTTTGGTACGTATATTTCATGGAATATTGCTCATATTGTCTAGTACATCACAGATTGCGATGGAGTTGAAAAACATTCTCTAATACTTGTTTTAAAATCTTCTTGTATCTTTTTCATTCTTCTAACTCTCCTTCATGCTACTTTGTTAATTCTTTTTTCAAGATCATACTAACCAATTACCTATTTCATGCATCTTTTGAACAGAAAATATTAGTTGTATGGATTAACTATTTTTCATTTTGACCTTATTTCATCAATTTCTCCTTTAGTCTTCTTTGTTCTAGTCTTTCTTCTTTCATCCATTTTTCTGTTATTTTCCTACCATTTTGAATTGAAACTTTAATTCATTTTTCCCATTTTGTTTGGTTTCTGTCAACAGGACTTAATGCTATAAATCTTTCCTCTTTCCTTTGGCCCTACACTACAGGTGTTCATATATAATGACTTCTTTGTCTTTCAGTTTTAAATAGACTGCAACTTCAATTTTCATTTTCAAGCAACATTTATCCAAAAGTGTGCTTCCAATTCTTTTTTTTTTTAAAGATTTTATTTATTTATTTGAGAGAAAGAGCATGAGAAGGGGGAGGGTCAGAGGAAGAAGCAGACTCCCTGCTAAGCAGGAAGCCTGATGCAGGGACTCGATCCTGGGACTCCAGGATCACGACCTGAGCCAAAGGCAGTTGCTTAACCAACTGAGCCACCCAGGTGCCCTGCTTCCAGTTCTCTTAGGTACATAGGTTCACAGCAGCAATAACCAGCTCAATGCTGGTGAGAGGGAGCCCCTATTGGGCCCATGTGTGGTGCTATTTATTGCCTCCTCTGTAGTTAATTTCTCGGGTGGTCATCAAATGTGATACAGAGACGCATACTTGGTGTGGCCACTCTTACAGATCCACTCACATATTTATTTACTCCTCAGACCCTCTTGTCCTCAAATTTCCAATCTTGTTCCTTCCAGGTCCCTGACAGACCAGCAAACCCACTCACCTTTGCCTAGGAATATAGTAGATCCTTACCTCAGACCTATGTTTTCTCAATATGAAGTGGATGACTAGGTGGTTGGCCTGAAGCTCTGCCCATTGGGAGGATTTCTTCTCACCAGTGTCTTTCCGAGACATCCTGGAGTGGGGGGCGGGGTTATAAATCAGCAGCACTCTATTTTTGGCTCTCACCAACATACCAAGCTGATTCATCTGTTAACCAGGTCTGTGTTTTCCTTCCTGTTTCAGGTGGTCCTAGTGAACCCCGCACTACTGGTGTATTGGTGTAAGTTGAGAGAGAGGCATTGGTAAAACTAAAGTAAATGACATAGGGATCTGGACTACCTATTTTCCCCTAACCGCTTTAAAATGTTATTGATGTGATAGAACTCTACATCCTGTAGAGTTTATTTCCCACTCTGTGTGGTAAATGTATCCTAAAAAGCATCTAGAGTAGGTGCCACTTTCCTGGTGACCTGGCCAGTTAACATAATGTCATCAATACGGTGAGGAGGATGACGCTCTTCAGAGTGTCCAGATAATCAAGGTCCTTTCAGGCTCTACTATCAATGAGGACAAAAATGAACATATCTCTGAAATATATTGTAAATGTATACTGTTGTCCACACCAAGTGAATCCAAACTGGCTCTCCTTGTCCATACTGTTGGGTCAATGAGTGTGTAATAATGACTAGCATGTATGTGGCCCTGTTTTATTAACGATACCTTATCCAACACCACAGCTGCAATGGTGCTGCCATTTGGTGAACTTGCAGTAAACCACTGTCACCCATGACAATCCATCTGATGTTTGTAGGAGCCAGACTGGTGAATGGAATGGAGACATGATGGAAACTACTATCCCTATGCCTTTAGTCTTTGAGGGTGGCATTAATCTGCTGCTTCAACCATAATGTGATATTGATTCTGATATACTATTGTGGCTGGGAGTTGGGGGAAGTTTAATGGGCCTCCTTTTTAGCCTTTTATACCACAATGGACCCCAGTCAACAAGTCAAGAACCAATGCGGGAGAGTTTCTGGGTTAATGAATATGTGGAGATTTGGGGACAGTGGTGCCCTTGGAGAGGGTGTGGAAGCTCCACACCCTTTTCCCATACCCTACCCTATGCATCTCTTCCATCTGGCCATTCTGAGTTATACCCTTTTATAATCAGCCAGCAATATAGTAAGAGAAAAAAAAAAAGAACGAATGCGAACCAGTTCATCCCAGTTATGCTCTGGAGCATAGGAAATGACCACCATAAGATCCATGGATCCACTGAACTCTGACAGGCACACTAATAGCTCCCCAAAGATGTCACTAGAATCTGTGAATGCTACCTTATGACAAAAGGGACTTTGCAGACATGATTAGGGATATGGAGTTTGGGATGGGGAGATTATCCTGAATTATCTAGACTGGGCCCAATCTAATCACATGAGTTCTTAAAAGCAGAGGATTTTACTCAGCTGTGATCAGAGAGAGTGCAATGACAGACAACTCAGAAAAACAACATGAGAGTCAGTCAAATGGTGGCTTTGAAGATAGAGCAAGGGGCCACAAGCCAGATAGTACAGGCAGCCTCTAGAGGCTAGAAACAACAGGGACACAAGTTCCCTCCTGGAGCCTCCAGAAAGGAATTCAGCTCTATGGACACCTTGATTTTAGCCCAGTGACTCCCATGTTGGACTTCTGACTACAGAGCTCTCAGTTAATCAACTTGTGGTGTTTCCAGCCACCAAGTTTGTGATGATTTGTAAAAGCCACAATATAAGACTAATACAGACCCATTTTGAGATGTACTTGGGCCAGGACTCCATTCATCAATTGGCCAACATGTGTCTCCACTCTAACAGAGGGTCCACAATGGCATTTGTGTCTCCTGGTATCAATGTTATCTCAGCCCCCATAGCCAAAAATCCTTGAAAACTCTGAGAATTTCCTTTTTCCAATATGCGGTCAATCTGGTAAGTTACCACAGTAGCATTCAAGGAGGAACTGGGGAGATTGCTGCTGAAGCCCAGCCAGAGTTTATAAACACTGTGGCAGTGCATGTCGTTCCTCAGTGGGAACCGATCTCGTTCTAGTTCCATGATCTCTCATTCTGTGTGCTAGCTCATATCTGGAAACTGGCAAAAGACTGATTTCACAAAGTGGAGGCAAATTGCCACAAATCCTTGTGGGTTAGGACCCCTTGCAGAAATGGCTGAGTCTAGAGTTGGGACAAGAGAAGGATAAGATGAATCTGGAATATCTTGTGTTAAAAAGCAAGGAAGTGTTCAAACAATGATAGGGGCAGGTCAAAGGACACAGAACCATGGTTACATAAAATTTTAACAGTAGTAGAAGACAGGTGAAGAGCACATGAACTCTGTACTATGCTGCATCCCTTCTGTAAATCTAAAATTATTTCAAAGTAAATGTTTCTTTTTTTTTCATTTTAAAGATTTTTATTTATTTATTTGAGAGAGAGTGAAAGAGAGCATGAAGGGGGTGTAAAGGGCAGAGGGAGAGGCAGGCTCCAGCAGGAAGCCTGACAAGGGACTTGATCCCAGGACCCTGGGATCATGACCTGAGCCAAAGGGAGGCACTTAACTGACCAATCCACTCAGGTGCCCCATAAACGTTTCTTTAAAATGGACGTAGAAGCCAGGCTGGAGGAGTTCCTGCAGTACAAATCTGGGATAATTTCAGCATATAAATAAATAATGATATTAATATGTTGTAACCAATTGAATAAATAGGAATCCATATTGAATGGAAGAGAGAGGGAGTGGGGAGGGAAGGAAAGACAGAAGAAAGAGAGAAAAAGAGGAAGGAAGAAGAGTGATTTTTTTCCCCTTAAGTAAAATACCAACTAATAACTGTAGAAAGAACAGTGGAATTAGAAAATCATAGTTATAATTAATTCAGCCAAGAAACATTAATAAGTACTAAAGTAAATAGAGAAAGTAATGAGGAACGGGATATTTACATTACTGCCCCATAAAATACTTCTTAATTACAATAAGAAAGAAGAGGAACTTTAAGTGGAGAAACCCAGAACATGCTACCTTAATCAAGTGATCAAAGTTCATATCACCTGTAATGAGCCAAACTGACCTCTTGTGCCTTCCTGATAAGATGCAGTGAGGACACAGCATCATCTCTATGATATTTCTTTCTTTTTTCAAGATTTTATTTATTTATTTATTTGAAAGACAGAGAGAGTGAGTGGGAGGGAGAAGGAGAGACCACCTGAAGCAAACTCCGTGCTGAGTGCAGAGCCTGACGCAGGGCTTGATCCCATGACTGCAAGATCATAACCTGAGCTGATACCAAGGGTGGGAGGCTTAACCAACTGAGCCACCCAGGCACCCCTGGTCTCTATGATATTTCTGCCAAAGATGTGTAAACTATCTAATCATAAGGAAATATCAGATAAGACCATGTTGAGGAATTGGGCTTATTTTATAATAACTATTCTGTACTCCTCAAAGGTATCAAAGTCATAGAAGTCAAGGAAAGACTGAGGGACTTTTCTGGATTGGGGAGACTAAAGAGATATGGGAAATCAATGCAATACATGATCCTGAATTGGATCCTTTTGCTATATGCAATATTAATGGGACAACAGTTAAAACTTGAATGGAGAGTGTGAATTAGGTCATAATGTGTAAATGTAAGCTTCATAATTTTAATGGTTGTATTATGGTTATATAAGAGAATGACCTTGTTTATAGGAAGTACACTAAGGTACTTGGGTATGATGGAGCAAACTGTTCTCAAATAATGTAGGAAATAATGCAGGATTTGTACCAATCTTACAATTCTTCTGTAAGTTTGAAATCATGACAAAACCAAAAACAAACTTCTGGCACTTAAAAGAACACTAAATCCTTTGGGATAGTCTCAGGCTTGGCTAAGTCTCCTCGGCCTCAGAGGTGAGCTAAAGGAAATAGGGATCTTATTCAAAGTGAACATGAGGGCCCCCATGTTCAAACTCTGACAGAAGCACGGATCTGAGTTTTCTTATATGCGTCCCACCGGTCTTCCTTTCTGGTCAAAGCAAACTTGTCTAATTGCTTCAATGGAACATACGTTCCCAAAGGCTTTAGTGAAGAGAGGAAAACATTTTTAGTTCTCCAATCTGAGACATTTAGTAAGAATTTAAAGTATAAATGGTCTTTATTACCTCAGAATAGTCCTTTAGGAGTCTGAAGATCTGATCTCAGACTCCTGGTGTGGGATGTGCTGAAGCCTCAGTATGGCTTCACAAATGGTTTCAGCTCAACACCAGCTGAGGGTCAAAGTAACTGAGGTCACAGTTGTGGTTGTGAATTGTACACTCATCTGGTGAGCAGTTGCTCTCTCACACTGATGTCCTCGTAGAATTTATTCTCAAGCTCAGAAGCAAGTCACAAGGTAAAGTCACGAGAGGGCAGATATCTTCAAGAACAGAGACCACTAACCAACTTCCTAGAACTAAAGTTAATTTTCAGAGAAGAGCAAAGAATAAGAAAACACGAATGAGAACAGAAGTAAATCCTGACAGTATTTCTTCATGGATACTTTAAAAGAAGGCAGGTAATTTATTTATTTAATTTATTTGTTTTCTAACAATAAATTAATTTTTCTTACCTTGATCCCCTTTCCTGTTAACCATAAAAATAGGATTGGCGGTCACACTTAATGATATTATTAATGGTTGTATTTTCCTTTGACAAATCTAGGAAAAAAGAGGACCGTAGGGATAATTACACAAGGAAGGAAATGCTGGACTGAAACATGACTTTTAATAAAGTTGGTAACGGCAAGAAGACAGATAATTGTAGAAGTAGAATTCATGTAGACAGATGATGTACTAAAAATTCATGCTTATAAAGTTCCAGACAGAGTTCAGATTCCTGGATTCTGACACAGAACAGTCTAGCCAAACTTCAAAAATCTACATATTCATCAGGTGTTCATTATGATGTCAGAGATAGGTCTCCTAAGTTCACTTTTTGGCCATGTTTAGCTAAAAATGTTGTACCATTTTTATATAACTTGTATGGATAAAATATGTTTCAAAATGTTTCCTTTATCTTGGAATACTATAAGAAAACTTCTTATAAAAAGATAAAATCTTTCAGACATTTGAAAAATCCATCCATAATAACTGACTCATCACATTGGATTAAATCTCCCTCAGCCTAAGATTTCACTAATTCAAGCCAAAGTGGAATCAATTTCTTCTTTTGCTATTGGGAAATTCTATTGATTTTATTGGATGTCATTATTTTTTACCTCAAGACATGGACTGTATAAATTTCTTCATACCAGTGAGTTTTGAGAACTAGCTATCTTCAACTTCTTAAATTAATTTATGTACCTCATGTGATCAGTGACTCTAATTATAGATGAACTAATGCAAACAAAGTAAATTAACAAAATGAATTGTTTCCCAAATCTTTACAACATGCTATGTATCATATTGCCTTAATATGTGCCTAGATGGATTTGTCACTTTAATTTTTTTAAAAACTGAAAATTTCCTAAAAGTTCTTTTCGTTTTCCCGATAAACAAAATTGCATACATTTAGCAATTGACTATGAGTGATTTTTTTTTTTTTTGACTATGAGTGATTTGATAAAGTGGGAAGGTTGCTGATAGATGTCCATCTGCCTAACAGACCTGTTCACTATGAGGTCTTGTAGAAATTTCTCACTTGGTTCCCAAATTAAATTGACTCTCCACCAACACAGAAGCGCTTCCCTCCCTAACTTCCCATTTCATGAGGCGTCTGTGCAAATAGGGAGACGCAAACTTGAGGAGCTGCTTCACCCTCCCATCTCTCATCTGATAGATCTCCCAGGGCTGCGGCTGATCTCTCGGAGGCTCGGCGGCTGTACGCCAGTTCTCGGCCCAGAGCAGGTCAGCTGCAGCACCTTTGACAGAATCCCTCTCTTCCAATCCGCTGCAGCCAGAGTAGGGCCCAGAGTAGGGCCCAAATTCCCAATGCAGTAACATACCTACTTTCAATCACTCAGTGCTTCTCGATTTTTTATGTTTGTTTTTTGTTTCTTCAGGGTTTTGTTTTGTTTTGGTTTGTTTGTTTTTTACGTAAAGACCAACTCCTGAGCAGGAGCTACAAGATCACGCATATACTAGCCGTTATTGCCTCTCGCGTCCGACAGAACGCTGCTGCCCCATCACATTTCACAATACGGAGGTTTTTCAACTTCCCCCATATCCACTCTTTCTCCTGCCTCTAGTTCTTTCCTGATTAAGCTCTTATCTGAGGTACCACTTCCCCTAAGAACACATCCCTCATCCCCTGGCTTTCAGGAAAGCATCCCGTCTGGGACTACACACCCTCCAATCACGTGATATATCACCCTCCAGTATAGTTGCCTTATTTTTCTCCAAATCCCACACTGGACTATAATCTGTGTGAGGGCATGGATCATCTATACATTATCTGTCATCTTATCCCCAGAATTTACCACAGCATCAATTTTATGATAAACACTCATGTTTTGTTTTTTTCCCACATATTCTCCATAGTTTCATTCTGTGCAAGTATGACACCAGCAGTTGGCTAACCTACTAGAAGCTTCTGAATAAAGACTGGACTGGAAAAGTGAATGAATTGTAAACAGAGGCAAAATTATTGATGAGAAATAAAATTTTAAATTTCTTTTAAAAAGACAAGCAGTATTATTTGTTGCGGCGGGACAGACAATAATAGGGAAAGGAGTTTGAAATATTCTTTATGTCTCGACTCCCAAAAATTATAGGCCAAAACTCATTCCCTCCATGTACAGGACACTGTGGACTCCATAGCTCTCTTTCCTCCCAGAATGCTGCCTTGAGGAAAGAAAGAAAACCCATAAATACCATATGTAAACACAACAAAGCAACCCTCCTTTAAAGCCAAGCAGTTCCTGAACCACATATGGCCAGAAGCACTTACAAGGAATAAAACTGTTGTGATAATAATAGGCCTTTGAGTGAATGATGTTATTAGGCAGAATTATAAACATTTCATAAGTTAACGTCTTTATCTTTACACCAGGATAAGGGATGTTGTTGCTATTGTTGTCATCCTGCTAGACAAATAAGGATACTCACTCATGTGAATGTAACTTGCCTTGAGGCCACGTAGCTACACACCAAGCTGAGCCTTCAAACTAGTATTGCTCTGACCGAAGTAGATTCACCCTAACTTTGCTGCCTTCCCAAAACTGAGAACATGGAGACACATTAATGGTAGGAGAGCATCATCAAGACAACCTCATCCATCCTACACTCCCAAATTTCAGAACAAATTTCACCTCCAAATTTTCATAGTAATTCTTTGAAATTTGTCACGTGTTTTGAGCCTGACAATTTCCCATAGCCTTATCAATCTGCGTGAGAACTGAAGCTTTATTGGACCTGTAATTGGGATATATCTGTGCATGTATTAGAGTCAGTGTGCCTGATAGACTAAAAAAGTCCTGGTAAATAATTCAACAAATTAAAAGTATACATTTATTTGTTTGGTGTCTGTATTCTTAACCCAATATAAACACATTAACTCGTTTTATCTTCCAAACAACTCTCTGAGGTAAGAACTATTATTATGCCCATTTTACAGATGATAAAGTTGAGGCACAGAGTGTTTTAAATAACTTGCCCGAGGTCTCTTATACTCAGTGGCATTACTAGGATATGAAACCATGCTCAAGTCTGGGCTCTTTACCACTACGTTGACTCTCAACTATCTTTTTCACTACATTTACAAATTTCTTGTCTCTCTTGCCTTCCTTCCACCTCTCCTCTATGGGACAGCTCCCAGCTCTTTCCAGCAGCTAACTCTTGTTTGTCAAATTTGACTTAAGTTTTCTAACACCTCTACGTCCCTAACAGGTGAAGGAGAATCAGATTAGCAAAATTAACTTATCACAGAGATAAGACAGAAAATCATAGTTCTTTCCATGTGTCCACACACATTTCTACCATCTGACACCTAAGGAAAATCAATGTTCAATAAGTAAGAAAAAAATCCATATAAAATAACATATTTTATGACATAAATAATTAAAAAATAATAGTATCTGCCAATATAGGTAGAAAAAATATATATAAAGTACACATAAAATATAATATATATTCTGGTCATAATTATTGATTTAGATCATTAAAAATAAGAGCAACCAATACTATGCCAATATAGATCGATTGATAGATAAAATAATATATATTCTGGCTGTAATTATTGATTTAAAATATTTGCAAAATGTATGTTTAACTATTGTGCTCTGTGATCATGTAATTTTCATGTTGGTCTTCTAATAATTTCAATCATAATCCTTTTCAATAATTGTTTTAGGTTATCTTTGCAATATCCAGTTTTCCAAAAAAGGTTATTTTTAGCAATTTATATTGGTCAATATATAGTTACGTATGAATTTATCACTTATTTTTTAATTTAAAATCCAGCAATTTGTGAACTAATTAATAATTATGTATTTCTTATTTGTTTAAGAAAACAGTTTTGGTAATATTTCCTTAGCTTATTTGTCTTACATTGACTTCTTTGACATTCTTCTTCACTTGAGACCAAACCAGTGATTAAAGGACGCAAATCATTGGATTCACCTGAATTGTATCAAATGGAAGATTACTGAGGTCATGGGTTAATGAATTATCTTTCTATTTCAGTCTCACGGTGTGTAGAAACTTGGCTTGATAGTCAAACAGGCTTGGACCCGAATCCCACATCTACAACTTCCTAACTGTGCACCCTTGGTAAGTTACTTAGTACCTATACCCTTCAAATTCAGGTATGAGGATTAAATAAAACAGTCTAAGAAAATACTTAGCACAGTGCTTGGCAGTAAGTCAGAGCTTAATAATATTGTTAGTTATTGTACATTGATTTGTATGAGTTTTTGATGAATGTTTCTCCCACTAGACTATAAATCAATGAGGTAAATTACTATCTATTTTTATAAGGAGTGTATCTCTAGCATGTAACACAGTGAGTGATATATAATAGGAGCTCTATAAATATTTATTGAATACAGAATGACTTATTAATATAAATGTTTTTAGTAATGTGTATTTCACAGATGATAATCTTAATTTTCCTGACCTAAGGCTGTGTTGACATACAGATCATCAGGGTTCTCTTCAGATCACTTAGGGTATAACATCTAGTCAAAAGTTTGCTTCTCAAGTCATCTATACAGTTATAATTAATTTAAACTGGCTTAAATTGTTTAGTCTTTGCTGATAACACAGTTAATATTCATATTCCAAATAGCATGGGAAAAGTTCTTGTCTTGGTCATATATAATATAGACCTGGTCTTTCCTGCTTATAATAGTAATAACTAATATCTCTAGCACGGTTTATTATGTGCAAAGTTCTTTACAAACAAAAGTAATGGTGTGTAAGACATCAATATGTATGAGCTACTTGTTCAGAGGTGGAGATTGAGATGTGGCTCCTTCACTCTCTCCTGTCTCTCCTGGATCTCTCTGGTCCAGCAACTATAGTAGGAACTAGTTACTTAACTAAAGTGGTTACTGGCAGAGTCACAAAAATCTTTATGCACCTGAGCAAGAGGTGGCTCACAGGACGATCCACATAGCACCAAGTCAAAGTCTTCTGACTCAAAACACCATATTCTGTACAGTGCTTGGTTGGCTCAGTTGGTTAAGCATCTGACTTTTAATCTCAGCTCAGGTCTTGATCTCAGGGTCTTAAGTTCAAGCCCTGTGTTGGGTGTGGAGCCTACTTAAAAAAACAAAAATCAAAACAAAAAAACCCACCCCACCATATTCTGTAGATAGAGCACAGGAGACATCATTAATCATTCGAGGTGCTGAGAAATGTCCTTTACGTGATAGGTCATGAGATCATCTTTGAGTGTTTTAAAGTATGTGATTTTGGCAATGCCTTTGACACATTAAAATGAAACTAAAACTTTTACTTCTTCAACTACATAATGCAATCAAGGGAATCTTTGGTTCCAGGAAGTATTAAAAGGATTTTGAGATTTTTCTTGTGCATAAAAATGTTTTTTATAATGAACACATTTATGACTTTTGAATTGATCAGTTTGAAATGTGAAAAATTTATTTACCTAGATTCTATCTTATTTGGCATTTAGTTCTTTCTTGGGTATAAAAAAAAAGCATATATTTTTTAAAGCAACATGATAGCATTCTCTGTCAATGTATTAAAATTTCTAAATCATATAAGTAAGTATATATATAAATTTATATTTTATAAATATATAAGTACATACTCTAAATGATATAAATAGAATTACATCATTTTATATTTATGTCACTTATAATTTTATCATATCATTTTATTTTTATATCAATGTAAGTTTTATATTTATATAATGATTATATTTAGACATTTTCTAATTTATGTCATTTTAGAATTTGATGTGATTAATAACTATAAGTCTGTCTCAGTTATATCCAGTTAAAAAGTATAATTATGAACATTGCTCATTAAAGGAAGAAATTGTTAAAATATGATATTCCTTGAAAACTTTAATTGTGCCCTTCATAACATCAAAATTTTATGAAATATGTGAATATATTTGTAGGTGAGGAGAACGAGAACATAGGATAAAGTAGAAACAGGGATCTCATTATTTACAAAAGAAGTTATTTGTTGTTACAGATTCAGCTGTTGAACACAAATGGAAAAGTTGTGCCTTGAATTCCAATGAATAAAAGAAAATCAGCCTTTACTCCTATTTTCCCTGATATGCAAATGGTCATTTCCTAGTTCTGTTGGAAGACTTCTATGATCTGTGACAATACAGCTCAGTGACAAAGAAATGTTTTCCCAAATGTGAAAGCTAATAAGCATCAAAAACCTGAATCAATTCTATGGCTCATAACTTCAAATTAAAAATATGAGATTTATTGGGGGATCAAATGACTGCCAAAGATTTAAGGAAAAACATGTTAGTTAGAGTGCAGTAAAACAGGTCCTTCCACAATCTCTCTCAAAACCTTTAAAATATTGGAAATATCCTTAATGACTAACTACAGAAAAATGTTTGGAAAATGATGACACAGCTATAATAATCATACATTCATGATTATTTCTTGTACAATTTTAAAACCAAGGCAATTTTCACAATATAAAATTGAGTGAAAGGCAATCCAGAATATAAAATTTATAAACACATTACCATTTAGATGTATTCAAGAAAAGACTGAAAGGAAATAAGTCAATATTGCAGTAGTGGTTGTTTCTGGGGTATGGATAATCTTTTCCTATCTTTTATTTATTTAATTTTTTAATTTAAATTCAATTAACCAACATATAGTACATCATTAGTTTCAGATGTAGTGTTCAATAATTTATCAGTTGGGTGTAACACCCAATGCTCATCACAACATGTGCCCTACTTAATGCTCATCACCAAGTTACCCCAACCTCCCCCCCCACCATCCCTCCAGCAACCCTCAGTTTGTTTCCTAGAGTTAAGAGTCTCTCATGGTTTTTCTCTCTCCCTGATGACTTCCCATTCAGTTTTCCCTTCCTTCCCCTATGATCCTCTGGGCTGTTCCTTAATATTCCACATATGAGTGAAACCATATAATTGTCTTTCTCTGATTGACTTATTTCACTCAGCATAATACCCTCCAGTTCCATCCACATCGATGTAAATGGTAGGTATTCATCCTTTCTGATGGCTGAGTAATATTCCATTGTATTTATCCATTCATCTCTCAATAGACATCTGGGCTCTTTCCATAGTTTGGCTATTGTGGACATTGCTGCTATGAACATTGGGGTGTGGGTGCCCCTTCCTATCTCTACATTTATATCTTTGGGGTAAATAGTGCAATTGCTGTGTCCTAGGGTAGCTTTATTTTTAAGTTCTTGAGGAACCTCCATACTGTTTTCCAGAGTGGCTGCACTAGCTTGCATTCCCACCAACAGTGTAAAAGGGTTTCCCTTTCTCCACATCCTCACCAACATTTGTTGTTTCCTGTCTTGTTTAGCCATTCTGACTGGTGTGAGGTAGTATCTCACTGAGGTTTTGATTTGTATTTCCCTGATGCCAAGGGATGTGAGCATTTTTTTCATGTGTCTATTGGCCATTTGTATGTTCTCTTTGGGGAAATGTCTGTTCATGTCTTCTGCCCATTTCTTGACTAGATTATTCATTTTTTGGGTGTTGAGTTTGATAAGTTCTTTATAGATCTTGGAAACTAGCCTTTTATCTGATATGTCATTTGCAAATATCTTCCCCCATTCCATAGGTTGCTTTTCAGTTTTGTTGACTGTTTCCTTTGCTGTGCAAAAGCTTTTTATCTTGATGAAGTCCCAGTAGTTCATTTATACTTTTGTTTTCCTTACTTGTGGAAACGTTTCTAGCAAGAAGTTGCTATGGCCAAGATCACAGATGTTGTTGCCTATGTTCTCCTCTAGGATTTTGATGGATTCACATTGAGGTCTTTCATCCATTTTGAGTTTATCTTTGTGTATAGTGTAAGAGAATGGTCCAGTTTCATTCTTCTGCATGTAACTGTCCAAAATTCCCAGCACCATTTATTGAAGAGACTGTCCTTTTTCCATTGGATATTCTTTACTGCTTTGTTGAAGATTAGTTGACGGTAGAGTTGAGGGTCCATTTCTGGGTTCTCTATTCTGTTCCATTGGTCTATGTGTCTGTTTTTGTGCCAATACCATGCTTTCTTGATGATTACAGCTTTGTAATTGGGCTTGAAGTCTGGAATTGTGATGCCACCAGCTTTGCTTTTCTTTTCAACATTCCTTTGGCTATTCGGGATCTTTTCTGATTCCATACAAATTTTAGGATTATTTGTCCCAGCTCTGTGAAAAATGTTGATGGTATTTTGATATGGATTACATTGAATGTGTAGATTGCTCTGGGTAGCATAGACATTTTAACAATGTTTATTCTTCCAATCCATGAACATGGAACGTCTTTCCATTTCTTTGAGTCTGCCTCAATTTCTTTCATAAGTGTTCTATAGTTTTCTGAGTACAGATCATTTGCCTCTTTGGTTAGGCTTATTCCTAGGTATTTTATGGGTTTTGGTGTAATTGTAAATGGGATCAACTCCTTAATTTCTCTTTCTACAGTCTCATTGTTAGTGTATAGAACTGCAACTGATTTCTGTGCATTGATTTTGCATCCTGTCATGTTGCTGAATTGCTGTATGAGTTCTGGCAATTTTGGGGTAGAGGGAGTCTTTTGGGTTTTCCACATAAAGTATCATTCATCTGCAAAGAGTGAGCATTTGACTTCTTCCTTGCCAATTCAGATGCCTTTTATTTCTTTTTGTTGTCTGATTGCTGAGGCTAGGACTTCTAGTACTATGGTGAACAGCAGTGATGATAGTGGACATCCCTGCCATGTTCCTGACCTTAAGAGAAAAGGTGGAAAAGCTCTCATTTTTTCCCCATTGAGAATTATATTTGCTGTGGTCTTTTCATAGATGGCTTTTATGATATTGAGGTATGTTCACTCTATCCCTACACTGTGGAGAATTTTAATAAAGAAAGGATGCCGTACTTTGTCAAATACTTTTTCTGCATCTATTGAGAGAATCATATGGTTTTGTCCTTTCTTTTATTTATGTGGTGTATCATGTTGATTGATTTGCAGATGTTGAACCACTCTTGCAGCCCAGGAATAATCCCACTTTGTTGTGGTGAATAATCCTTTTAATGTACTGTTGGATCTTATTGTCTAGTATCATGATGAGAATTTCGGCATCCATGTTCATCAGGGATATTGGTCTGTAATTCTCCTTTTTGATGGGATCTCTGTCTGGTTTTGGGATCAAGGTAATCCTGGCCTCATAAAAAGAGTTTGGAAGTTTTCCTTCCATTTCTGTTTTTTGAAACAGCTTCAGAAGGATAGGCATTATTTCTTCTTTATGTATTTTTTATTATTATGTTCAGTTAGGCAACATATAGTACATCGTTAGTTTTTGATGTAATGTTCTTTTTTTAAATTTTATTTTATTTTATTGTTATGTTAGTCACCATATGATGTAGTGTTCAAGGATTCATTAGTTGCATATAACACCCAGTGCCCATCACAACACATGCCCTCCTTGATACCCATCACCCAATTGCCCAATCCCCCACCCCTTCCCTTCTGCAACCCTCAGTTTGTTTCCCAGAGTCCAGAGTCTCTCATGATTTGTCTCCTTCTCTGATTTCTTCCATTCAGTTTTCCCTCCCTTCCCCTATGGTCCTCTGTGCTATTCCTTATGTTCCACATATGAGTGAAACCATATGATAATTCTCTTTCTCTGCTTGACTTATTTCACTTAGCATAATCCCCTCCAGTTCCATCTATGTCGATGCAAATGGTGGGTATTCATCCATTCTGATGGCTGAGTAATATTCCATTGTATATATGAACCACATCTTCTTTATCCATTCATCTGTTGAAGAACATCTCAGCTCCTTCCACAGTTTGACTATGGTGGAGATTGCTGCTATGAGCATTGGGGTGCATGTGGCCCTTCTTTTCACTACATCTGTATCTTTGGGGTAAATACCCAGTAGTGCAATTGCTGGGTTGTAGGGTAGCTCTATTTTTAAGTTTTTGAGGAACCTCCATATTGTTTTCCAGAGTGGCTGCAGCAGCTTGCATTCCCACCAACAGTGTAGGAGGGTTCCCCTTTCTCCACATCCTCACCAACACTTGTTGTTTCCTGTCTTGTTAATTTTTGCCCTATTATTTCTTCTTTAAATGTTTGGTAGAATTCCCCTGGGAAGCCATCTGGTCCTGGACTCCTGTTTGTTGGGAGATTTTTTATTACATAGCTTCAATTTCCTTGCTAGTTATGAGTCTGTTCAGGTTTTCTAATTCTTCCTGGTTCAGTTTTGGTAGTTCATAAGTTTCCAGGAATGTCTCCATTTCTTCCAAATTGCTTAATTTGTTGGCATATAGTTCCTCATAATATGTTCTTAAAATTTTTTGTATTTCTTTGGTGTTGGTCATGATCGCTCCCCTTTCATTCATGATTTTATTAAGTTGGGTCCTTTCTCTTTTCTTTTGGATAAGTCTGGCTAGGGGTTTATCGATCTTACCAATTCTTTCAAAGAACCAGCTTCTAGTTTCCTTGATCTGTTCTACTGTTCTGGTTTCTATTTCATTGATTTCTGCTCTAATCTTTATTATTTTTCTTCTCCTGCTTCATTTAGGCTTTATTTGCTATTCTTTCTCCAGCTCCTTTAGGTATATTTGAGACTTTTCTAATTTTTTGAGAGAGGCTAGTATTGCTATGTACTTCCCTCTTAGGACCACCTTTGCTGAATCTGAAAGGTTCTGAACTGGTGTTTTCATTTTCATTTGTTTCCATGAATTTTTTTTAAATTCTTCTTTAATTTCCTGGTTGACCCACTCATTCTTTAGTAGGATGATTTTTTTTTTAGCTTTTTTTTT
>NC_138376.1:940251-964655 GCF_054177405.1 Leptonychotes weddellii | reverse complement strand
TAGGGTCCCCTACTCCTCCGCCATCTTTCCCTCCTTAGTAGGATGATTTTTAACCTCCAAGTGTTTGAGTTCCTTCCAAATTTCCTCCTGTGATTGAGTTCTAGTTTCAAAGCACTGTGGTCTGAAAATATGCAGGGAATAATCCCAATCTTTTGAGATTTGAGTAGAGATCTGATCTGTGACCCAGTATGTAATCTATTCTAGAGACTGTTCCATGTGCACTCAAGAAGAATGTGTTTTCTGTTGCTTTAGGATGGAATGCTCCTGTATATATCTGTGAGGTCCATCTGGTCCAGTGTGTCATTCAAAGCCCTTGTTTCTTTTTGATCTTCTGCTTAGATGATCTGCCCATTGCTGTGAGTGGGATGTTGAAGTCTCCTATTATTATTGTATTATTATCAATGTGTTTCTTTAATTTGGTTATTAATTGGTTTATATAATTGGCTGCTCCCAAGTTAGGAGCATAAATATTTATTATTGTTAGATGTTCTTGTTGGATAGACCCTTTAAGTATGATATAGTGTCCCTCTTCATCCCTTATTATAGTCCTTGGTTTAAAATCTAATTTGTCTGGTATGAGAATTGCTACCCCAGCTTTCTTTTGATGTCCATTAGCATGATAAATGGTTTTCCACCCCCTCACTTTCAATCTGGAGGTGTCTTTAGGTTTAAAATGAGTCTCTTGTAGACAGCATATTGATGGTCTTGCTTTTTTATCCAATCTGGTACCCTGTGTCTTTTGATTGGAGCATTTAGCCCATTTACATTCAGAGTAACTACTGAAAGATATGAATTTAATGCCATTGTATTACCTGTAAAGTCCCTGTTTCTGTAGATTGTCTCTGTTTCTTTCTGATCCATGTTACTTTTGGGCTCTCTCTTCACTTACAGGATCCCCTTTAATATTTCTTGCAGGGCTGGTTTAGTGATCACATACTCTTTTAATTGCTGTCTGTCCTGGAAGCGCTTTATTTCTCCTTCTATTCTGAATGCCTTACTGAATAAAGCATTCTTGGCTGCATTATTTTTTCATTTAGTATCCTGAGTATGTCATGCCAGTCCTTTCTGGCCTGCCAGGTCTCTGTGGATACATCTGCTGCCAGCTAAATGTTTCTACCCCCAATAATTCTAATATTGTTTTGCTTTATGTTATCACTGATTTCTTGAAGCCTCCCCTCATGGCCCATTGGTTGTTTTTCTCTCTTTTCCTCAGCTTTCTTCCTTTCCATCAATTTGTCTTCTGTGTCCTCTATGTCTCTTACTCTCTCTTCTGATTAATTTACCCTACCTTTAAGAGCATCCAATTTAGACTACATCTCAGTTAAAGCATTTTTAATTTTGGCCTGATTAGATTTTATTTCTGCACTAAGAGATTCTCTAGTGTATTTTATGCTCTTTTCAAGCCCAGCTAGTAACTTTATAATTGTTATCCTGAAGTCCAGCTCTGACATTTTACTTACATCCATATCAATTAGATCTGTGGCAGAGTATTACCTCTGGTTCTTTCTTTTGTTCTGAGTTCCTCCTTCTAGTCATTCTGCCCAGAGAAGAATGGATGAATGATAGAACAAAGTAAAAAATATCAGCCACGACCCAAGAGAAATACACACTAGACAAATCTGAAGAGGTCAGAAACTAAAAAAGAAAAGAAAAAGAAAAAAAGGCAGGGAGGGAGAGAATATAATCTCCCAGGTGGACAAAACAGGGTAATCCACTTGGCCCTGGGTGTATTTTAGTTTGTTAGAAGACACTGAATCCCAAAATTGTAAAGAAAGCAAAACTTATATATATAGAAAAAATAAAATTGAATACAGTGAAAGGAAGCCAAAAATGAAGAATATATCTATGAAATGTAAATGTAAAAAAAAATGAAAGTTAAAAACAAAGAGTTGATAAAATAAGAAACCAGTTGAAAAGGAAAAAAGAAAAAAAGAAAAGGAAAATTTAAAACTTAAAGATAAATGAATCATGAGGGAAAACCTCGAATTCTATATACTATTTTCCCGTAGCACTAGAGTTTTGGAGTCTTGTGTGCTTGGTAAACTTGGTATTCATCTGTTATTTCAGCTGGTCTTCTGGGAGAGGGGCCTATTGCACTGATTATCAGGTGTCTTTGTCTGGGCAGAGTTGCACAGCCCCTTGCCAGGGGGCCAAGATCCGTGTGAGCTGCTTCTGGTTGTTCTACGTGGCTTTTTTCCCTCAAGGCTTTCCTCACTCATTTGGTGGTTGAAAATAAAAATGGACACACCCAATCTCCAGCCCCAGAGCCAAGAGCTCGCAGTCCCCTCTCTTCAGTAAACCCTAGGGGATAAGCAGTTTTCACTTTTGTGTGCACCAAACTCTGCAGACTCCCGTGGTGTATGCCCACACCAATCCTCCTGGGGAAAGGTGGAGGGTCCCTATATTTCTGCCCTTTGTAGGGCCCCCTCATGGAGAGCAGTCACCCAGTTGTGCCTGCACCCATGCTGCCCCTCCCAGGGAAAGGTGGAGGGTCCTCCTGTTTCTGTCCTTTGCAGGGTCCCTGCAGGGAGACCTGTTGCCTGATCAGCCACAGTTGGAGGTTTATTGCAAATGGAGCTGAGAAGTCCCTCTTAGGCTCACTGACCATAACCAGTTTCTCTGTTCCAATGCTTGGGAACTCTGCTGGCTCAGGCAGCCCCAGTCTTCCTGTGACTTCAAGGATACTGAGACCACACTGTCCCACCTAGGATTCTGCCCCACTTCACCACCTAAGCACCTTTTAGGCAGGGACATCCCTCACTGGAGTAGACTTCTAAAGTTTCTGATTTTGTGCTCTGGGGCTATATCACTTTCCAGTAGCTGGCTTATGAAGTCTCCCTCCCCCTGCCATTTATCTTCCAATATATCCCCTCAGATTCACTTTTCCATGCCTCCTCCCTTGCAAAAAGTGGTTGCTTTTCTATTTGTAGAATTCCAGCAATTCTTTTCTTACATCTCAGGATGAAGTCATAGGTGTTCAGAATAACTTGATAGTTATCTAGCTAAATTCAAGGTACCAGGTGAAATGAGGTCCCCTACTTTTCCACCATCTTGCCTCCAGAAAACCCTTTTCCTATCTTTTATAGATGTCTGTGTTTTCCAAAAATTCTACAAGGATCTCTACTTTTTTTTTGGTATCCAAAAAGAAACAAAAGAAGCTAATAAAAAGAGATATTCTTCCTAAAATGTACAATCTATATGGGCATAGTATATTGAAATCTTACTTAATTATTTGCACTTGTTATTACTCTGGTCTTAGTCCCTTAGCCTACTTCAGTAAGAGTGAATTGTGTTCCTATCTGCTTCCTTGCAGGCCTCTACTGATGGTCCACTGTCATGACCAACCAGAGCTGCCAGGAACAGTTCATCTTGTTGGGTTTCTCAGACAGACCCCAGCTAGAGCAGACCCTCTTTGTGTTTGTGCTCATCTTCTACCTTGTGACCTTGGTAAGCAACATCATCATTATCTTGATATCCTGCCTGGACCCCTGCCTCCACACACCCATGTACTTCTTCCTTACCAATCTGTCCTTCCTAGACCTCTGCTTTACCACCAGTTCCATCCCCCAGCTGCTTTTCAACTTGGGTGGCCCAGACAAGACCATCAGTTACACAGGTTGTGCCATCCAGCTATTCATGTTCCTGGGTCTGGGTGGCACAGAATGTGTCCTCCTGGCAGTCATGGCTTATGACCGCTTCACTGCAATCTGCAAGCCCCTCCACTATTCCATCATTATGCACCCTCAGCTTTGTTGGAAGCTGGTATCTGTGGCCTGGGGTGTCGGGCTCCTCAACTCCCTGGCTATGTCTCTGGTGACCATGAGGCTGCCACGATGTGGAAGATGTAAGGTGAAACATTTCCTATGTGAGATGCCAGCTCTGATAAAAATTGCCTGTGTGGACACTGTGGCTGTGGAGAGCACGGTTTTCATCTTATCAGTAATGATTGTCCTGGTGCCCCTGGGGCTCATCCTCGTCTCCTATAGCTACATTGCCCTAGTGGTGCTGAGCATGAAGTCGGCCATGGGAAGAAGGAAAGCTTTCAACACGTGCGGGTCCCACCTCACCGTGGTCTCCTTGTTTTATGGGAATATTATCTATATGTATATGCAACCAGGAAATCATTCTTCTCAGGACCAAGGGAAATTCCTTACGCTCTTCTACAACTTGGTGACCCCCATGTTGAACCCTGTCATCTACACACTGAGAAACAAGGATGTAAATGGTGCCCTGAGGAGGCTTGTGTCCAGAAAGTAAGGTGACTGTGACTTTTCCGAAGTCTGCTTCTTTTATTTAGTTACCAGAAATAAATAATTCTTGAAGTGTTATTTTAGAATTTATTTATTTATTTATTTTTTAGAATTCATTTAAACCCTCCAACCTACCCAGTAAAAATTTCCAGGGATGGAGTTCAGGAATATATATTATAAAGCCCCAATATGATGCTGATGATAAACTAGGTTAGACATAAATTTTAATTTGCATAATATCTTATGTCTACCCTTCAAATCATCTTTCCTCCTCCTTTCCAAGTTGGTCACATGTAATTAAAATCCAACAAAACTATGAATAAATGCTTCAGTATTGTGGAGTGACTGAAGTTATGCCCAAATAAAATCATATGATGATCTTTTTTCTCATTGGTATTTTGTGTAATTGTCATTTTTATAACAGAATTGAGCCAGTGGAGTGCCAAAATACAATACTTTTTGTCTTCTGATATCTTTAAATTTCACTGTCTGGGGAAGATAGAGCCATTACCCTAAACACAGCCTATGATATTTAAATTATTTGAGCTCTGCTTTCTTTCATGGTCAGCTGTATTAAAATGATCTGGACAGATATTTTGTTTGTTTTGAATATAGATTCTCAAGTCCCAACCACTGAGGCTCTCATTTTAGTAAGTCTGGAAATATTTGTGTTGAAAAACTGTCTTGTAGGGGGCGCCTCGTGACTCACTTGGTTAATGTCTGCCTTTAGCTCAGGTTGTGATCCCAGGATTCTTGGATTGAGCTCCACATTGGGCTCCTTGCTCAGCAGGGAGCTTGCTTCTCCCTCTCCCATTCCCCCCCTGTTTGTTCTGTCAAATAAATAAAATCTTAAAAAAGAAAAAATGCCTCATGTAGTTTTAACATGGATTTAAGTTTGAAAACAAACAATCCATTCCAGATCCTTTCATTGACAGATTAGGAAACTGAGGCAGGGTGAAGCATATTTATAATCAAAGAGACCACGAATAGTGGAGCTAAAATTTTTTATCATTATATTACATATTTTTATTATTATATTATGAAGTATAGTTGACATAAAATGTTATATTAGTTTCAGGTGTACAACATAGGATGGATTCAACAATTCCATACATTACTCAGTCCTCTCACCATAAGGGTAGTCACCATACAACATTATTATATTACTGACTCTATTCCCTATGCTGTACTTTCCATTTTCATGACTTATTTATTTTATGACTTCTTAATCCCCTTTACCTATTTCACCCATGCCCCCACCCCCTTCCCCTCTGACAACCACCAGTCCTCTGTATTTATGAGTTCTGTTTCTGGTTTGTTTGTTCATTTGTTTTGTTTTTTAGATTCCACATTTAGGTGAAATCATCTAGTATTTGTCTTTCTCTGTCTGATTTAGTTCACTTAGCATAATACCCCCTAGGTCCATCCATGTTGTTGCAAATGGCAAGATCTCATTCTTTTTTAAGTCATGGGGATGAAAGGTACAGCATAGGAAATATAGTCAACGATATTGTAATAAAGTTGTATGGTGACAGATGGTAGCTACACTTGTGAGCATAGCATAATGTATAAATAAATTGAATCACTATGTTGTACATCGGAAACTAATTTAACATCATGTGTCCACTATACTTACATTTAAAAAATATTTTTTAAAAAGATCTCATTCCTTTTTATGGCTGAGAAATATAGCAGAGCTAAGATTTTAACATAAATGCCTGAATTTATCAGGATGAGTGTAAGTGTCCTCACTTTTTTTATTTATTTATTTATTTTTTTATTCTTATGTTAATCCCCATACATTACATCATTAGTTCTAGATGAAGTGTTCCATGATTCATTGTTCGTGCACAACACCCAGTGCTCCATGCAGAACGTGCCCTCCTCAATTAAGTGTCCTCACTTTTTAAGAACAAATTTTATTGAAGGGATTGTTAAAAGTCACAATAATAAAAACGAATATGGAAGCCATGTATGTGCCGCCACAAGCCTTGTGGGGGTTGTGCAAAGTTAAAAGTGATTAATTTTCACTTAGAAATAAATTCAAGGGGTGCCTGAGTGGCTCTGTCAGTTGAGCGTTTGACTCTTGGTTTTGGCTCAGGTCATGATCTTAGGGTCATGAGATCGAGTCCCTGGGCCAGGCTCTGTGCTCAGCGGGGAGTCTGCTTGAGATTCTCCCTCTGCCTCTGCCTCTGCTCCTCCCCCTACTAGCATTCTCTCTAAATAAATAAATAAATAAATAAATAAATAAAATCTTAATAAAAAAGAAAGAAATTCAAAAGTGTCTTCTCACTCTGATTCACCTTAAGAATAATGGTCTTATCCTGGCAAACCCTTAAAATGGCTACTTTATCAATTAAAAATTTCAAGTGGGCATTGCTAGACATAGCTTTGGAGCAAAGCATAAGATAAAAGTTAACCAAATAATTGTATTGTATTGTTTTCTTTTTATTGGAGATGTTTATGTATATCTTTTTTCTTAAAAAGCATATTAAGCATGATTATGGGCTAGATACCATATTAACTAGTATCCTTTTGTATCCATGCAGAAAAGCAGTAAAGGTCATTTAAAAGAATGCAAAAAAAGAGATTTTCTGGAGTAAAGCAGGATAAGGACAACTTTACTTTTCAACTCAGAAGGTGTTTCTATCACTGGAGACCTTCACTTTCCTGTCCACAGTCACTCCCATCAGACAGTTCACATTGCTTCATTTTTTCTCTCTTATGCCAATAATCCACATATCCAAATTCCATGCTAAAAATTGATTCCAAACACCAGCCATTATATTTCCAATTATTTTCTCACCAAAATCATATCTATGTGCTGAACAAATTTAACTTTTATAAATCAAACTCAACTTCTGTAAAGCAAAATATTTTTGTCTCAATTCATCTTTTTCCTCCAACAGAAAGAATATTTACAAAGACTGAAAACATTAGCAACATCCTTGGCTTCTATCTCTGCCTTCATTTGAAATCCTCAGCAATCAAAATCGTTCAGGCCTTAGCATGTAATAGACACTCAATAAATACTTGCTGATTGAATGAATAAAAGTTTATTATCCTGTATCTTTCTTATGAAAATGATTATGTAATATGCAAATAATAAGACATGTATCTCTTTCTAGAAATCCCTCTATACCTACATGGCCCACTAAAGTAGGGGAATTCTGACAAGAGACCATCACACAAAGCTGGGGCCTCAAAAGGCTACCACCTTGGGGGAAGGATGCATAAGAAATGTACCCATAGTGCAGAAGACAGAAAAAAAACTTGCTCCTCTTGACTTGGGAGAATAATTGAGTGGCTGGTGGGTGAGGAGAAGGCTTTCTCCTGAAAATTTGTAACTTCAAGTATGCCAATGTGTGTATTTGCAGCCAAAATCCACACTGTGGTCTGAGAAAACTTGAGAATTGTAGATGATCTGCTCTTTTTCTCAGGATGCTTTTATAACTTTCTCTGTCTCTGATAGCCTTTTAAAAATAATTCTCTTGGTTTTTTATTGAGATATAATTGGCATAACATTATATTAGTTTCAGGTGTACAAAATAATGATTTGATGTTTGTATATATTGCAAAATGATCACCACAATAAATCTAGTTAACATCCATCATTGTACATAGTTAATAAATTATTTTTGTGATGAGAAATTTTAACATTTACTCTCTTAGCAGCTTTCAAATATGCAATACAGTATTATTAACTATTGTCACCATGCTGTACATCACACCCTCATGACACTTATTTTATAACTGAAAGTTTGTACCTTTGACCCCTTTCACCCATTATGCTCACCCCCACCCTCCCCACCTGGCGACCAACAATCTGTTAAATCTGTTCTCTGTATCTATGAGCTCATTTTTGTTTGTTTTTAAGTTCTGCGTATAAGTGAGATCATATGGTATTTGTCTGTTTTTCTCTGACTTATTTCACTTAGCATAATACCCTGAAAGTTCATCGATATTGTTGCTGATGGCAAGATTTCCTTTTTTATGGCTAAATAATATTCCATTGTATATACATACCACATCTGCTTTATCCATTCACCCATCAATGGACACACCTGTTAGCTATTATCAAAAAGACTACAGGGGCACCTGGGTGGCTCAGTCGTTAAGCGTCTGTCTTCGGCTCAGGTCATGATCCCGGGGTCCTGGGATCGAGCCCCGCATCGGGCTCCCTGCTCCGTGGGAAGCCTGCTTCTCCATCTCTCACTTCCCCTGCTTGTGTTCCCTCTCTCACTGTGTCTCTCTCTGTCAAATAAATAAATAAAATCTTTAAAAAAAAAAAAAAAGACTAGAGACAGCAAGTGGTGGCTAAGATGTGGAGAAAGGAAACCCCTGTACCCTGTTGGTGGGAATATAAATTGGTGCAGACACTATGGAAAATAGTATGGAGGTTCCTCAAATAAATAAAAGTAGAACTACCCTATGATCCAGCAATCCCATTTCTGGGTATTTATCCAAAGGAAATGACTCATTATCTCAAAGACATATCTTACTCCCATGTTCATAGCAGTATTATTCACAGTCCCAAGGTATGGAAACAACCTAAGTATTCACCAGTGGATGAATCCATAAAGAAACTGTGGTATGGAGTGCCTGGGTGGCTCAGTCAGTTAAGCGTCTGACTCTTAGTTTCAGCTCAAGTCATGATCTCAGGGCTGTGGGATTAGGCCCTGTGCCAGGCTGCCCACTTGGTGAGGGGTCTGCCTGAGATTCTTTCTCTCCCTCTGCCCCTCCCCTCTCTAAAATAAACAAATAAATGAATAAATCTTTAAAAAAAAGAAATTGTAGCATATACATAAAATGGAATATTATTCAGCCTTTAAAAAGGAGGAAATCCTGTCACTCATGAAAACATGGGTGTACCTGGAGCATGTTACGCCATGAGAAATAAGCCAGACAGACAAAGGCAAATACTGCATGGTATCCCTCACACGTAAGGAAAAAAAAGTACAACTCATAAAAACAGAATTAAAAAGTGTTTGCCTGGGGCTGGGGAATTGCTGGGCGGGGTGGGGGGGTTGGAAATAAAGAAAAGTTGGTAAAAGGGTACAAACTTTCAGTTATAAGATGAATAAGTTCTGAGGATCTAATATACAGCACGATGTCTATCATTGATAACATTGTATTGTATAATTGAAATTCGTTAAGAGAATAGAACTTAAATGTTCTCACACACACAAGAAGATAAATATGTGAGATGACGGATGTGTTAATTAACTCGATGGGGAAGTCCTTTCACAAGGTATATGTATAACATGTTGCACACTTCAAAACTCTTAGTTTTATTTGTCAATTATACCTTAATAAAGCTGAGAGGGGGTGGAAAGGACTGCATTGGAAGACCTGAAACTGATGTTTTCACTAACAAACAGTGGATATAGTCCCCATGTTTAAGAACCATTAGAACAAAAATTTATATATTGGCGATGTGAATTTTTTTGCATAATAAAAACCACTCATTCAAATATAACATTAAAAAAAGACCATGATCTCTGAGCAAAGTCTTGAATTAGTAATGGAATATGATGTGTGGGAAAATAGGACAAGGTAATACCTTTCAAATGAAGCAAAATAATATAATAATAAATGCATAATAGAATGTTGGCCCCAAACTGAAAAGGTGTATCCAGTGATTAATACATTGCAGGTTTGTTCCCACAACTACAGGATCCATAGAATAAACACAGATTTATATATTACAGGTATGCTTTTTATTTAATCTTGTAGACAGTGGTTGCCAAGACTATTTTTAAGCAAGGAATTAGGTGTTTGTGTCAGTTTTAGGAAAAATAATTCAGAAAATGCTGTAGAAGCTTAGAGTTGGTGTGGTTGGAGGATCTCTTAGGAAATGAATTAAGTGGTTCGGGCAAGGGTAAAAAGATCTGAACTAACACATTGATAACAAATCGAAAATGTGTGCTGGACAGTGAATGTATTCTAAAAAATATGTCAGAGAGAATAACAAGGCATAGGTTCAGTGTTTGGACAAAAACAGAGGGAAGAATCAAGAATAATTCAGGGGGTTCTCACTGAGGTTGTTGAGATTGAGATTGGTATTGAGATTCTGAAAATCTGACATGCAGAACAGCAGCTGCTTTCAGACCATGATACATCAGATTGTAAAACCATGGAAATTTTAGAGTTCACAAATAATCCCTGTGTATATAGCCAAGATTCTATTTGTTTTAGTATGGAACTCAAGAGAGGGTCTAAACTGTGGATATGGATTGGAGATTTATCTTATAAATAGATGGTAGTTCACTCCATGGAAGTCACAAAGTATCTCAGGAACAGTGTGGAGAGAGGAGAGCCAAGGATGGAATCTTGGGAAATCAAAACATTAAAGTTTGTGCTCAATGAGAAAGAACTGAGAATCAAGGGCCCAAGAAATAATAGAAAAACAGAGAGAAGTCAATGGATCGCATAATTTCATGAAGGAGGGAAATATCATCAATGCCATATTATACCAAGTAAGAGGACGGTGAGCTCATCTACTTTGTGTAATGGAAGAATATTAAAGATTTTACAGAAAGCAGCTTCACCAGAGTGGTAGAGGAGGATGGCAAAAGAGCATTTAGAAGTGTTGATGGGAGAAGAAAAAATATGGACACTCTGTGTCCAGTCAAAAAGATGAAATTAACAAAGGGGATAGCTAGAAGACAGTGGGGCAGGAGGAGAGTTTCATCCTAATTTTATTTTTCTGATAGGATAGAGGAGCATATTTTTAGACAATGAACAAACAGATAATGGGATATAAGAAGCTGAAGAAAGAACAGATTAAGGTAACTGAGTAAAAAGTTCCCAAAAAAGTTAGAAGTTAATGGAGTTGATTGCACCATTGGAAAATAATTTTCTTTAGTGAGTCATAAAAAAGAAAGATTATAACTAACATGAGGGGGGACAGGCACAGAAATTTCCTCTTTTAAGTAGGAAAAGCTGACAGTCCTGAATATTTGGATGGAGAATCTAAAGACTGGCCCTGGAGATGTAATGTACAGCATGGGAACTATACTTAATAATGCTATACTGTATATTTGGAAATTGCTGAGAGAATAGATCCTAAAAGTTCTCCTCACAAGAATAAAAAGGTAACTATGTGCAGCATAGATGTTAACCAGACTTACTGTGGTGATCATTTCACAATATATACAAGAATTGAATCACTACATTGTATGCCTAAAACTAATGCAATGTTATAATGACAATTGTATCTCAATTTAGAAAAGGAATTTGAAGAATAGCAAAAAATATTGTAACCAATACTATGAAATGGGATTGGTAAATGGAAGTTAAGTAGAGACAATAGTTTCACTCCTTATCAGTTTGGCAGGAAGAGATTGACTACCTGTTGATGTCACCTCTCCAGAGCCTTCCTCTTTGGCTGCCTTTGGGGAGCCAAACTCTGAATACTTCAACTGAGGTCAATGAGTTACATGGGGCAGGACACTCCTGGGACCACTAAAAATAAACACATCCTGAGTCCCTAAAGCATGTACTTTGACTTTGGTGATATAATATAACAGATGTTATATTAGCCCTTTTATTCATGGGCAGATTCCATAGAATTCATAGATTCCAGCTTGTGTTTAGCTGCAGACTCAGTTGTCCACTCTAATTTATCCTTCCTCTTATGCCCCAAAACACTTGGAAATGAGTGGACAATCTTCCTGGGTAAACCCTGGGGATGAGATAACGTATGCTAACATTAGTTGTAAAGAGAATTGGTAACCTTTAACAGAGACTGAGTGAGGAGAAATTTTGACTTCCCTTGCCTTTGAGATTCACCATTTTCAGGGATCATCCTCTCCAAGGTTGAGATATTTTAAATACATGAATCTGGGTTTATTCTAAGGATTCTGTTCTGTTTCATCCCCTAACACTTGTCTACAATTTCATAACCACACACCACTTGGCAACCACTGAGTGCATTAGCATTCATGGGGACCAGCAGTCATGAACTTTCATCTGCAGACATTCACCTTGCCCTTAATGTGCCAGTCTCAGTGTTATAGGACTGTACTGATCCTTCAAAGGCTATCTTGCTTCTTCCAGGAGGTGGTTGGATATCTGTAATCTTTGATAATCTTCCTTGGAAGAAGATGCCATATTCTTACCTTAATACACATTCAAATGCTCCTAAAAGGAGCTGGGGTTGTTCCCTTTGCTCCTGATTCCTTAGACCCAAAAAGGTGTTGGTGTTACCTGCAGAAGTGGTGTCTGTGGGTGAGTTTGTTATTTCCTTAGAGTAAGTTCTAAGTGGAAGAGAAATCTGACCTCCAGATTGACTGAACACCACTTCACTAGAGAAGTGAAAGAATGTCAGTATTTTCTCTTCCAGCTCAAACCAAATGCTAGGTGCTAGATCTTACAAGCGTGCAATCTGTGTTTGTGTTTCAGATCTGTAAAGTGTAACAAACGGGTGTATAGGAGAAAAGTCTTCATTGGATATTCATGCCACATAGGGGGATCTGTTTTTCCTATTACTGTAGGCTTCTGCAATATGGTTAAAGAATAAGAGAACTTGAGATAAGATAGAACTAACACCTGCATCTTGGTCTTACCACTGCATGTAGGCATCTATTTATAATAAAGATTTGTTGTAATTTGACAGGCATAATTGTGTTATACTATTATTGGGTTGAATTTTGTCCCCCCACAACCTCCTCCCGCCGCCTCCCCCCACAAGTGCATTGAAATCCTAACCTCCAGTTCAGGTCAATGGGACTTTATGTGAAAACAGGGTCTTTACAAATGTGTTCAAGTTAGGATGAGGGTACACTCAATGGGGTACTCTCTAATCCCATATGACTGGTATTTCTTATAAGAGGAACAGAAGAGATGACAGGCAAGGGGGCACGCCATGTGCCCACGGAAGCAGTAGATGACCTGCTGCAGCTGCAAGTCAAGGAACCCCAAACTGCCAGCAAACAAACCTCCAGAAGCTACAAATGTCCAAGGATGTATTCTCCTTACAGGCTTCAGAGGCTCTGCCAAGATCTTCATTTTGGACTTCTGTCTTCCTGAGCTACAAGACACTAACCTCCTGTTCTCTTAAACCACCTAATTTGTGGCACTCTGTTATGGAAGACTAGGAAAATAGTGCCACATATTGAAATTTATACAAAATGCCCATGTCCATTTAATTCTCCTTTTCTAGTTACAATGAATTTTACACGTTTCTTATCAGAATATATGCTTTCTTGGTTCAGATCACTTTCTGTGCATCACTGAGAAGAACAAAGTCATTGAAAATCGTGTTCTTGGCTGAGTTATGAGGTATGTCAGTGATCTCTGAGAAATAACAGTCTATTTGAAAACCTTGTAAGAGATTCCACTGGGCACCATGATGGCCTGGAGAAGCCCTTTACTGACCCTCAAAGCACAAGGAGAGAGGGAAGAAGCAGAGGTAAGTCCCAACAACATGTAACAAAACAAATTCTGACTAATGCCCATTGTCTGATTCTGGATATTTTGGATCAAGGCTTGATAATGTGGAAGATAATAGAAATTAAGAACCATGCTGTCACTAAAGAACATGCAGGGACTGATGGGTACTTCTTTGAAACCAGACAATGGATCTATTGAAATGTAAACTACCAGATTTCAGTAAAGAGCTAAATACATTATGTCTTTTATTTCTTCTTAAAAGCTAGTAACATCACCTCCTTTATTTGGAAGGAGAGAAGGCCAGGTTGGGGCGGGGGGGGGGGGGCGGCGGCGGGGAGAGCAGCCTTCACAATGTCAAACTTATTAGTGGTAGATTTATACCTAGAACCCAAGTATTCTGATTCCCACTTGGTGCATTCTGAAACTTATTATGCCAAATTAGTTTCTTTGGCAACACTGTAAAACAGCCACCAAAACAATCACTGAAAGGATTTAGGAATAAAAGGAGAAGGGGGGGGCACCTGGGTGACTCAGTGGTTAAGCGTCTGCCTTCAGCTCAGGTCATGATCCTGGGGTCCTGGGATCGAGCCCCGCATCGGGCTCCCTGCTCAGCGGGGAGTCTGCTTCTCCCTCCTCCACTCCCCCTGCTTGTGTTCCCTCTCTTGCTGTGTCTCTCTCTGTCAAATAAATAAATAAAATCTTTAAAAAAAAAAAAAAAAGGAGAAGGGGACCGAGAATCCAATAGCAAAGGCAGAATAGAAAGGTGGCTGAATATCCTTTTGCTTGGTCATAGATTTTGCTAATAGAAAAGTGACATTTGCAAAAGATACAACACAGGTTTTTTAAAAAAAAAATCCTACAGTTTGAATAGTCAAGGCTATCTATTATCCGTTGTTCAGTATTTCCTTTGCTTTGCTATTCTCTCTGAATTTCTGTTATCCCTAGACTCACTTTCAATAGACTGTTACAGGTCTTAATCTTCCATATTCTCATTTATTCAACAAAGATTTTTTTGTGACCCTACTACATGCCAAGCTTTATTCCAGGCTATGATGATATTATGAGATATTACTCTTGTTTAGGTTGTATTTACCATTAAACTTGCATCATGGGGTGTGGGGAAGGGAGGGAGGTAATTTCTAAAAACAAGCCCAATATTTTAATAAAAAACAAAATTATTTCTGTAAGGTTGGCACTTATGCAAGTACAGAATGGGATGTTGAAAAAATATTGTGCTCCATTACCTTGAAAAAAAATTTTTTTGTTTTATTTAGACTTATTTATTTATTTTAGCAAGGGAGCAGGGGGAAAGGCAGGGAGAGGGAGAGAGAATGCTGAAGGAGACTCCCCACTGAGGGTGGAGTCCATGGCACGGGGCTCAATCCCAGAACCCTGAGATCATGACCTGAGCCAAAATCAAGAGTTGGCCACTTAACCAACTGAGCCACCCAGGCGCCCTAAATTGAAAAATTTTTAAAGGGAGTTGTAATGTAAGACAGAAGGAAAAACTAAACACTGGATTGGTGATTTCCTGAGATTTTACTGAAATTGGTATCAGTAATGATTACTCAGTATTCGTCCTCCTGCAGCATGAAGATTGGACATGATGAATTCTTCAATCATTTCCAATAGCACTTCCCAATCAGTAACCATGATTTCAGGCCCCATTCCCAAACGTTTCAACTGCATGGTGACTAACATAACATTAAAAAGGTTTATACATTAAAATATGTTGTTTCCCTTGAATTTTACTATCTATGCATTTTCAGAAAACATTTTTCTCTACAGGAAACAGAAGTAGGGGAGCCAATGTGATATATTTCAATTCTTGATGGAAAATAAAGAGAGGGATGGGGGCACTGCAAATTTGCAAATAGAACAATTAGATTTAAGTTTCAGAGAAACTACAGTTACCTTCAGAATTCATGCCATCATGCAAAGACAGTGTCCCTAGTGGTTAAGAGTTCATGTCTCAGAGTCCATCTGAACCCTGGTGAGTCTCCCTGGGAAAATGACTGAACCTCCTTCACGCTCAGTTCCCTCATCTATTCAACAGAAATCATGAACATGCCAACCGCAGAGACTTCCTGGGGGAAAATGCACAGACCTTTCCGGCAGTGCCTTAAACATGGAAGATGCTTCTGCCCAGTGGCTAGTTATCACCCCCTTTCCCATCAACAAGGAAGGCACTGTGCAAACCTCTCCAGCTCCCAACCAGACACTAACTGCGGGCTCTAGGAAAACAGAGGTAGATGGAACATGCAGTATAAAACAATGGAGTCCCCCTTCTTGACCAGGCAGAGCACAAGGGAAAGAGTGAATGACAGCACCCTCTCAGGATTCCTTCTCCTAGGCTTCTCCAACAGGCCTCAGCTGCAGACGCCTCCCTTTGTGGTCATCCTGATCGTCTACTTCTTGAGCTTTCTTGGCAATGGAACGATTATACTTCTGTCTCGGATGGACACTTGCCTGCACACTTCCATGTATTTCTTCCTCTCCAACCTCTCTTTCATGGATCTTTGTCTGACCACCTGCACCGTCCCTCAGACGCTGGCCAACCTCAAGGGGCGGGACAAGAGCATCACCTATGGTGGCTGCGTTACCCAGCTCCTCATCGCCCTGGGGCTCGGGTGCGTGGAGTGTGTGCTCCTGGCCGTCCTGGCCTATGACCGCTACGTCGCCGTGTGTCCGCCCACTGCACTACCTGGCCATCGTGCACCCGCATCTTTGCCTGCAGCGGGTGCTAACTGCTTGGCTCACAGGGTTTGGCAACGCCGTGCTACAGACGGCCCTGACCATGACTCTTCCCTGTGCGGGAGAAACCAGGTGGACCATTTCTTCTGAGAAGTTCCCGTGATGCTGAAGCTGGCCTGCGCCGACACCTCCATCAACGAGCCTGAACTCTTCACGGTCAGTGTCTTCTTCCTCGTGGTGCCCCTGTCGCTCATCTTAGTGTCCTATGGCCACATCACCCAGGCCGTTCTGAAGATAAAGTCGGCCCAGGGGAGGCAGAAGGCCTTCGGAACCTGTGGTTCCCACCTGATGGTGGTGGTCATCTTCTTTGGCACACTCATCTCCATGTACCTCCAGCCTTCCTCCAGTTATTCACAGGATGTGAACAAAAGCATTGCGCTGTTCTAACTCTGGTGACTCCCCGGCTGAATCCCCTCATTTACACTCGGGAACAAGGAGGTCAAGGGGGCACTGAGGAGACTGCTGAGGGCAACTGCAGACTTGAGAGGGAACTAATGAAGGACTTGCAGATCTAAGCGCTGGTGCAGGGGAGGGACTTCTGGGTGACTCGAAGCCAGTTTTCACATAATTCAGCAGGTCCTCATAAAGCACCTGCTCTGTAAGAAGCAGTGTTCTAGGGATATATCAGCAACCAAAACAAACACCCCTGTCCCCATGGATCTAAATCTTCTAGTGGGGAGAATATGGGTTTTAAGACGATGTAAAAATAAACTACGGAATGTCATGTCTTGGAATATTTTACAATAATGAGAATACACAAATTGTAAGTACAAACAACATGAATGATTCTCACAAACACAATGTTGAGTGAAAGAAACCAGATACAAAATGGTTAATACTGCTCAAATTTAATTATATTCAATGTACTCTTTATTCATGTAAAACTCAAAACAGGCCCAAGGAATCTGTGGTATTGGAAGTCAGAATAATGGATTCTCAGGGGAGTCCTGATTGAAAGGAGAAATGGGGGAGGAGAATACTGGGATTCTGCTTCTATTTTAATTCTGGATCTGGATGCTATTTATAGAAGGTACACAGTGTGTGAAAATTCATCAAACTTGACACTGATGCTACTTCCACTCTCTGTATGCCTGTTGTACGTCAAATCATTTACTTTTAAAACATTTGAAATAAGCTAGATATTAACAGATACCATGATACTAAACACGCACATTAAGATTTGCGTTCCTTTCACACTCGATCTGGCTTTATATTCCAGATGATCTATGTGATTTCTTTCCAATGTACTGAACTAGTAGAATCTAAACTGTTTTTGCTATCCATGATATTTAGCCAACAAGAATGCACTTTACCTGGCTTTCCTTTGAAGACCTCAATCAAAGATCATTTGTACAGGGAGTTCTGGTCTCGTCTTCCTTCCAGGTTGAGTCACTGTTGTTTTTCTGGTCTCTATTTCATATATTTCCATTCTGATCTTTGTTCTTTCCTTCCTTCTGCTAACTTTGAGATTTGTTTTTTACTAGTTCTTAAAGGAGTAAAGTTAGGTTATTTTTTTGTTTGTTTTAAAGAAGTTAACTGTATTCCTTTTTATTATTAATTTGTTGGCTTCGAAATGAGCCAACTATAGAAAATCCACATAGAACGTATTGCATTCTAGAGCCTACCTAGAGCCCATCAGAAAGTTCTCTCTTGTCTAAATTTTTTATAAACACTAGCTGATAATCTGCATTTCACACTAGTGAAAGGGTCTGAACTTGTAGACAATTGTCAGATTTATCTGAAAATTATTTTCCTAATGTAGGCTTTTATTGTGGTAAACATTCCCCTTAGATTGATTTTGCAGCACCCCATAAATTTTTGTAAGTAGTGTTTGTATTTTCATTTTTTCAAGATATTTCTTGTTTTCCCTTTGATGTCTTCTTTGACCCATTGTTTTTGGGGTAAGGGGGAGTTATTTATTTTTTCCTATTTGGAAATATTTCAGCTTTCCTTTTGTTATGATTTTTAGTCTCATACCACTGTGATCAAATAAAGATATTTGCATGAGTTCAATCTTCTTAAATTTGCTAAGACTTGTTTTGTAAATTATCTTGTGATCTCTCCTGGACAATGTTCCTGGTGTGCTTGACAAGAATGTGCATTCTGCTGCTGTTGGATGAAATGGTCCATATATCTCTGTTAAATTTTTTAGTCTAAAGTATGGCTCAAATCCAATATTTTTGTGTTGATTTTCTGTTGGAATGATTTATCCATTGTTAATATTAGAATATTGAAGTCCCTATGATTATTATGTTGTCTATTTCTTTTTTTTTAAGATTTTATTTATTTATTTGACAGAGAGAGACACAGCAAGAGAGAGAATACAAGCAAGGGGAGTGGGAGAGGGAGAAGCAGGCTTCCTGCCCAGCGGGGAGCCCCATGTGGGGCTTGTCCTGGGATCATGACCTGAGCCGAAGGCAGATGCTTAACGACTGAGCCACCCAGGAGCCCCATGCTGTCTATTTCTCCCTTCATATCTGTTAGCATTTGTTTAATATGTTTAGATGATCCCATGTTGGGTCCCATATATTTACCATTGTTATATCTTCTTGATGAATTGACCCCTTTGTATAATGAAGTTTTTTGTCTCTTGTTACCATTTTTGGTTTAAAGTCTATTTTGTCTAATATAAACGTACCTACCCCTTCACTCTCAAATATCTAAAAAAACAACTAGCACCAATCCTTCTCAAACTCTTCAAGAAAATGAAAAGTAAGGACACTTCCAAACTCATTTTATAAGATTAGCATTATCCTAACACCAAACACAGATAAATACTACAAAGGAAAAAAAAAAAAAAAAGGAAACCTATAGACCTATATCCCTGATGAATATAGATGCAAAATTTCTCAACAGAATATCAACAAAGCAAATTCAATAGCACATTATAAGGTTCATACACCATGATCAAGAAGGATTTACAGCAGGGATACAGGATGAACCAGCTATACAAATCAATAAATGTGATACACCACATTAATAGAATGAAAGATAAAAACCATATGATTATCTCAATAGATGCAGAAAAACATTTAACAAAATACAACATCTTTTCATGATATATATACTCAAGAAAATAGATGTAGAAAGAATATACCTCAACATAATAAAGGCCATATATATCAAACCCATGTCTAACATACTCAATGGCAAAAGGTGGAATGTTTTTCCTCTAAGATCAGATACAAAACAAGGATGTCCCCCTTTACTGCTCATATAAAACACAGTATTGGAAGTTGTAGCCTGAGCAATAAGGCAAGCAAAGAAATAAAAGGCATCTAGTCAAAATACAAGAAGTAAAATCATTTTGCCTAGAAATTATATATATGATCTCATATATAGAAAATCCTAGACACCACCAAAAAACTGTTAGATCTTATCAAAAAGTTTAGTAAAGTTGCAAAACAGAAACTCAACATACAGAAATGAGTTGCCTTTCTATACAATAACAGAAAATATATGAAAAGATTTGTTTAATCCCACTCACAATAGCATCAAAAACAAAAATTGAACCAGAAGGCAAAAGACCTGTACACTTAAAACTGTAAGAATTTCATGAAAGAAATTGAAGAATTAAGATATCTTGTATTCATGAATTGAAAGAATTAATACTGCTAAAATGTCTATAATACTCAAATCCATGATAGATTCAATGCAATCCCTATCAAAAATCAAGAGGCATTTTCAACAGATATAGAAAAAGCAATTCTAAAATCTGTATGGAGCCACAAAAGTCCCCAATTTTTGTAGGGGGACAAAAGTTTTGTGAGAGAAAGCCACTCTGACAAAGAAGAACAAAGCTGGAGGCATCCCACTCCCTGATTCAAACTATATTATAAAGCTCTAATAATCAAAACAGTATGGTACTGGCTGAAGAAATAGATACAAACACCAAAGGAACAGAATGAACAGCCCAGAAATAAACCTACCCATGTACACACAACTAATATTTGATAAAGGAGTCAAGAATATTCATGGAGAAGCATAGTCTGTGAAAACTGGGTAAATACATACAGAGAAATGAAATTAGAGCTCTATATTACACCACTCACAAAAATTAACTTGAAAAGGATTAAAATGTAAACATAAGACCTGAAATTGTAAAACTCCTAGAAGACAACATAGAGGCAAAGATTTATGACATTGGACAAGTTGACAGTAATGAGAATGTTCTAGCATTATCCCAGCTACAAACTGACCCCACTCTTTGTGATTCAAATTTCAATCCAGAGATGGAAAGAATGGCACTTCTATATTTTTTAACTTATGTGTATCTCTATGACAGCAAAAGCAGTATAGTTTGTCCCTGTGGCATGCCCCTCAATTTATTTATTTCTTCTTTGAGTTCTTTCATTAGTGTTTGTAGTTTTCAGCATATAAGTTCTATACATGTTTAATAAGCATATATGTAAATATTTCATTTATTTTGAGTGGTTGTAAATGGCATTTTAAAAACACTGGGTGTTATATGTAAGTGATGAATCACTAAACTCTACTTCTGAAACTAATATTATATTGTATGTTAACCAACTGGAATTTAAATAAAAGCTTGAAACTACAAAACAAATTTTAAAAATTAAGAAAAAAGAGATTAAGAAGGGCATTATATCATAATTAAGGTATCTATCCATCAAGAAGAGCCAACAATTGTAAATATTTATGTTCCCAACTTGGGAGCACCAAAGTATATATAATGCATACAGTAATAAACAAAATACATACATACAATAATAAACATAAAGAAGCTCATTGATAATAATACAATAATAGTAGTGGGCTTTAACACCCCACTTATAGCAATGGACAGATCGTCTAAGCAGAAGATCAACAAGGAAACAAGGGCTTTGAATGACACACTGGACCAGATCGACTTAACAGATATATTCAGAACATTTCATCCTAAAGAAGTAGAATACACATTATTTTTGAGTTCACAGGGAACATTCTCCAGAATAGATAACATACTGGGTCACAAATCAGCCCTTAACAAGTACAAAAAGATTGAGATCATACCATGCATATTTTCAGCCTGCAACACTATGGAACTTGAAGTCAACCACAAGAAAAAAATTGGAAAGGCCACAAATACATGGAAGTTAAAGAATATCCACTACAAAATGAATGCATTAACCAGGGAATTAAAGAAGAGATTAAAAAATACATGGAAACAAATGAAAATGAAAACATGATGGTTCAAAACCTGTGGGATACCTCAAGGCAGTCCTAAGAGGGAAGTATATAGCAATACAGGCTTTCCTCAAGAAACATGAAAAGTCTCAAATACACAACCTAAACTCACATGGAAAGGAGCTGGAAAAATAACACAAATAAAGCCTAAATCCAGCAGGAGAAGATAAATAATAAAGATTAGAACAGAAATAAAAGATGTAGAAACAAAAAGAAAACAGTAGAATGAATCAATGACACTAAGAGCTGGTTCTTTTTTTTTAGAACTTTTTAAAATTTAAATTCAATCAATTAACATATTAGTTTCAGAGGTAGAGGTCAGTGATTCATCAGTCTTATATAACACCCAGTGCTCGTTACATCATGTGCCCTCCTTAATGTGCATCACCCAGTTACCCCATCCTCCTACCTCCCTTCCTTCGAGCGACCCTCAGTTTGTTTCCTAGAGTTAAGGTCTCTTATGGTTTGTCTCCCTCACTGATTTCGTCTTGTTTAATTTTTCCTCTCTTCCCCTATGATCCTCTGTTTTGTTTCTTAAATTCCACATATGATAATTGCCTTTCTCTGATTGACTTAGTTCACTTAGCATAACACCCTCTAGTTCCATGCACATCATTGCAAATGGCAAGATTTCATATTTTTTGATGGCTGAATAATATCCAATTGTATATATATACCACCTCTTCTTTATCTATTCATCTGTTGATGGACATCTGGGTTCTTTCCATAGTTTGGCTATTATGGACATTGCAGCTATAAACAATGGGGTGCATGTGCCCCTTCGGATCACTACATTTGTACCTTTAGGTTAAATACCCAGTAGTGCAATTGCTGGGTCATAGGGTAGCTCTATTTTCAACTTTTTGAGGAACCTCCATGCTGTTTTCCAGAGTGGCTGCACCAGCTTGCATTCTCACCAACAGTGTAGGAGGGTTCCCCTTTCTTTGCATCCTTGCCAACACCTGTCATTTCCTAACTTGTTAATTTTAGCCATTCTGACTGGTGTGAGGTGGTATCTCACTGTGATTTCGATTTGTATTTCCCTGATGCCAAGGGATGTGGAGCATTTTTTTCATGTGTCTGTTGACCTTGTATGTCTTCTTTGCAGAAATGTCTGTTCATGTCTTCTGCCCATTTCTTGATTAGAGTATTTGTTTTTTTGGGTGTTAAGTTTGATAAGTTCTTTATAGATTTTGGATACTAGCCCTTTATCTGATATGTCACTTGCAAACATCTTCTCCCATTCTATTGGTTGTCTTTTTGTTTTGTTGACTGCTTCCTTTGCTGTGCAAAAGTTTTTTATCTTGATGAAGTCCCAATAGTTCATTTTTGCCTTTGTATCCCTTTCCTTGGAGATGTGTCTAGCAAGAAGTTGCTGCAGTTGAGGTCACAGAGGTTGCTGTCTGTGTTCTCCTCTAGGATTTCAATGGATTCCTGTCTCACATTTAGGTCTTTCATCAATTTTAAGTCTATTTTTGTGTATGTTGTAAGAAAATGGTCCAGTTTCATTCTTCTACACGTGGTTGTCCAGTTTTCCCAACACCAATTTTCCTTTTTCCATTGGATATTCTTTCCTGCTTTGTTGAAAATTAGTTGACCATAGAGTTGAGGGTCCATTTCTGGGCTCTCTATTCTGTTCCATTGATCTATGTGTCTGTTTTTGTGCCAGTACCATACTGTCTTGATGATGACAGCTTTGTAATAGAGCCTGAAGTCCGGAATTGTGATGCCACCCATTTTGGTTTTCTTTTTCAACATTCCTTTGGCTATTCGGGGTCTTTTCTGATTCCATACAAATTTTAGGATGATTTGTTCTAGCTCTGGGAAACACTTGATGGTATTTTGATAGGGATTGCTTTGAGTGTGTAGATTGCTCTAGGTAGCAGAGACATTTTCACAATATTTGTTCTTCCAATCCCTGAGCATGGAACGTTTTTCCATTTCTTTGTGTCTTCCTCAATTTCTTTCATGAGTGGTCTATGGTTTTCTGAGTACAGATCCTTTGCCTCTTTGGTTAGGTTTATTCCTAGGTATCTTATGGTTTTGGGTGCAATTTCTCTTTCTACAGTCTCATTGTTAGTGTATAGAAATGCAACTGATTTCTGTGCATTGATTTTATATCCTGCCACAATAGCCAATTGCTCAATTCCTGTGAGTCCTGACAATTTTGAGGTGGAGTCTTTTGGGTTTTCCCATATAGAGTACCATGTCATCTGCAGAGTGAGAATTTGACTTCTTTGCCAATTCAGGTGCCTTTTATTTCTTTTTGTTGTCTGATTGCTGAGGCTAGGACTTCTATTACTATGTTGAATAGCAGTGGTGATAGTGGACATCCCTGTCATGTTCCTGACCTTAGGGGGAAAGCTCTGTTTTCCCCCTTGAGAATCATATTCACTGTGGGCTTTTCATAGATGGCTTTTATGATCTTGAGGTATGTTCCCTCTTTCCCTACACTGCAAAGAGTTTGAATTAAGAAAGGTTGCTGTACTTTGTCAAATGTTTTTTCTGCATCAATTGAGAGGATCATATAGTTCTTTTACTTTGTTTTATTAGTATAGTGATCACATTGATTGATTTGTGGATATTGAACCACCCTTGCAGCCAAGGTATAAATGGGCTTGGTCATGGTGAATAATCCTTTTTAGGTACTGTTGGATCTTACTGGCTAGTATTTTGGTGAGAATTTTTGCATCCATGTTCATCAGGGATATTGGTCTATAATTCTCCTTTTTGATAGGGTCTTTGTCTGGTTTTGGGATCAAGGTAATGCTGGCCTCATAAAAAGAGTTTGGAAGTTTTCCTCCCATTTTGATTTTT
>NC_138376.1:932204-940151 GCF_054177405.1 Leptonychotes weddellii | reverse complement strand
TTTCTCTTTTCTTTTTGATAAGTCTGGCTAGGGGTTTATCAATCTTATTAATTCCTTCAAAGAACCAAGGAGCTAATTCTTTGAAAGAATTAATAAAATTAATTAGGCCAGCCTTAATTTGGGATCAAGGCCAGCATTACCTTGATCCCAAAACCAGAAAACACCCCAGTAAAAAGGAGAATACAGACCAATATCCCTGATGAACACTGATGCCAAATTCTCACCCAGATACTAGCCAAAAGGATCGAATGGTACATTAAAAGGATTATTCACCACGACCAAGTGGGATTTACTCCTGGGCTGCAGGGGTAGTTGAACATCCACCAGTCAAGGAGCTGGTTCTTTGAAAAAAAATAATAAAATTGATATACCCCTAGCCAAACTTACCAAAATTAAAGAGGAAGGACCCAAGTAGATAAAATCATGAATGAAAGAGGAGATATCACAGTCAACACCAAATAAATATAAACAATTAAATGAGAATACTATGAAAAATCCTATGCCAACAAATTGGGCAACCTGGAAGAAATGGACAAATTCCTAGAAACATGTAAACTACCAAAACTGAAACAGGAAGAAATAAAAAATTTGAACAGACCCATAAGCAGCAAAGAAATTGAAGCAGTAATCAAAAATCTCCCAACAGGGACACCTGGGTGGCTGTCAGTTAAGCATCTGACTTTGGCTCAGGTCATAATCTCAGGGTCCCAGGATCCAGCCCCAATTTGGGCTCCCCACTCAGTGGGGAGTATCCTTGTCCTTCTCCCTCTGCCCCTCCCCTCCCTCACTCATCCTTGCTCTCTCTCCTCAAACAAATAAATGAAAAAAAAAAATTTTTTTTTTAAATCTCACAACAAACAAAAGTCCAGGGCTGGATGGATTCCCTGGTGAATTCCACCAGGCATTTAAAGAAGGGTTAATACCTATTCTCCTCAAACTGTTGCAAAAAATAGAAACAGAAGGAAAACTTCCAATCTCATTCTACAAGGCCAACATTTCCTTGATTCCAAACCCAGACAAAGACCCTACAAAAAGGAGAATTACAGGCCAATATGCCTGATGAACATGGATGCCAAAATACTTAATAAAATACTAGTGAATCAAATTCAACAGTACATTAAAAGAATTATTCACCACAATCACGTGGGAGTTATTCCTGGGCAGCAGGGGTTGTGCAACATTTGCAAATCAATCAACATGATAGATCACATTAATAAAAGAAAAGATAAGGGCGCCTGGGTGGCTCAGTTGGTTAAGCGACTGCCTTCGGCTCGGGTCATGATCCTGGAGTCCCAGGATCGAGTCCCGCATCGGGCTCCCTGCTCAGCGGGGAGTCTGCTTCTCCCTCTGACCCTCCTCCCTCTCATGCTCTCTTGTCTCTCATTCTCTCTCTCAAATAAATAAATAAAAAAAAAAATAAAAAAATAAAAATAAAAGAAAAGATAAGAGCAATATGATCTTCTCAATAGATGCAGAAAAAGTATTTGACAAAATACAGCATACTTTCTTGATAAAAATCTTCAACAAAATAGGGATAGATGGAACATACCTCAATGTCATGAAGGCCATTTATGAAAGACCCACTTAAATATTCTCAATGGGGAAAAACTGAGAGCCTTTCCCAGGGAACTACAGTCAGGAACAAGACAAGGATGTCCACTCTCATCATTACTATTTAACATAGTACTGGAAGTCTTAGCCTCAGCAGTCAGACAACAAAAAGAAATAAATGCATCCAAATTGGCAAGGAAGAAGTCAAACTTTCACTATTTGTAGATAACATGATACTTCATGGAGAAAAACTGAAAGACCTAACCAAAAAATGGATAGAACTCATAATTAATTCAGCAAAGTTGCAGGATATAAAATCAATGCACAGAAATCAGTTGCATTTCTATACAGATTGGAAGAACAAATATTGTTAAAATGTCTATACTACCCAAAGCAATCTACACATTTAATGCAATGCCTATCAATATACCACCAGCATTTTTCACAGAGCTAGAACAAACAGTCCTAAAATTTGTAAGGAATCAAATAAGACCTGGAATAGTCAAAGCAATTCTGAAAAAGAAAAACAAAATTGGAGGCATCACAATTCTGGATTTCAACCTATATTACAAAGCTGTAATCATCAAGGTGGTATGGTACCAGCACAAAAAGGGAAACATAGATCATTGGAACAGAATAGAGAACCCAGAAATGGGCCCACAACTATACATTCAACTAATCTTTGACAAAGCAGGAAAGAATATCCAATGGAAAAAGGACAGTCTCTTCAATAAATGGTGCTGGGAAAATTGGACAGCCACATGCAGAAGAATGAAACTGGACCATTCTCTTACACCATACACAAAGATAAACTCAAAATGGATGAAAGACCTCAGTGTGAGATAGGAATCCATCAAAATCCTGGAGAACACAAGCAGTAACTTCTTTGACATCAGCCACAGTGACTTCTTGCAAGACACATCTCTAAAGGCAAGGGAAACAAAATAAAAAATGAACTTTTGGGACTTAATCAAGATGAAAAGCTTCTGCACAGCAAAGGAAACAATCAACAAAACTAAAAGGCAACCTATGGAATGGGAGAAGATATTTGCAAATGACATCTCTGATAAAGGGTTAAGATCCAAAATCTATAAAGAACTCATCAAACTCAACACCCAAAAAACAAATAATCTAATTAAGAAATGGTCAGAAGACATGAACAGGCACTTTTCCAAAGAACATTCCCGATGGCTTACATGCATGAAAAGATGTTCAACATCACTGATCATCAGGGAAATACAAATCAAAACCACGGTGTGATACCACCTCACACCTGTCAGAATGGCTAAAATCAACAATTCAGGAAACAACATGTGTTGGCAAGGATGCGGAGAAAGGCAAACCCTCTTGCACTGCTGGTGGAAATGCAAACTGGTGCAGCCACTCTGGAGAACAGTATGGAGGTTCCTCAAAAAGTTAAAGATAGAACTACCCTGCAATCCAGCAATTGCACTACTAGGCCCAAGAATACCCAAAGAATACAAAAATACAGATACAAAGGGATACACGCACCCCGATACTTATAGCAGCGTTATCAACAATAGTCAAACTATGGAGAGAGCCCAAATGTCCATTGACTGACGAATGGATAAAGAAGATGTGGGATATATATAGAATGGAATATTCCTCAGCCATCAAAGAAATGAAATCTTGCCATTTGCCACAACGTTGATGGAGCTAGAGTGTATTACAGTAAGTGACTTTTAATAATAGAGAACAAACTGAGGGTTGACAAAGGGAGGTGGGTGGCGGATGGACTAAATAGGTGATTGGCATTAAGGAGGGCACCTCTTGTGATGAGTACCAGGTGTTTTATGTAAGTGATGAATCACTGAACCAATATTGCACTGTATGTTAAATAACAAAAATTTAAATTAAAAAAGGCATTAACTTTTTAAAACAGAGCAAGTATAGGGGTCTAGGGCAGGCCACCCAAAAAGGACTTCAATGGCATAGTGATTATTTTGAATGGAAGCTACTTGGGAAACAGCAGGTGCAAGAACATCACACCGTCCTCTGTGCCCCTGAAAGCAGGAAACAAATCTCCCGTATGAAAGGCACCTGACCAGGACTAAGAAGTAAAAGACATCCTTATCACCACAGGTGGGACCTTAAAGTTGAGAAAGCTGTAGAAATAAGCCTTGCTACTTTTTTATGAACCTATTACCTCAGCCCAAATTCCTAGTGATGTGATAAGCACTGGGTGTTAAACACAACTAATGAATTGTTGAACACTACATCAAAAACTACTGATGTACTATATGTTAGCTAAATGAACATATATAAATAAATAAATAAAAACAAAAAAAACAAAAAGAATTCTTCATAATTAAGGCTCCCAAGCACCTGTTTTTTTATCCTGTCAATTCCTCACACATTTCTTGTCTCTGTATAAATGTATAAAAACTGCCTGCCTTGATCATTTCTTTGGGTCTCAATTTCATTATTGGGCCTCCACGTGCAGGTAATAAAACTTCAGGGTTTTTTCTCCTGTTACTCTCTATCATGTCCATTTAATTCCAAAACAGCTGGAAGAACCCTGGGAGAAAGAAGGAAATGTCTCCCTCCCCAGAACAAGTGTCCAGTCCCTAAGGCCACCTCAGGGACCCCATCCCCTGACGCCTCTGATCAGCAGTCATTCATCCGCTCATTTTTGAATTTACACAGAGCCCACCTTCCTGGCAAACCACATTTCCATACACAGTCATTCCCAGAGTCTGCAAGACCAGGTCTGAAATGCATTACAATATCACAACAAGGGAAGAAGCTCTCACCTGTATTACAAAACAAGCATCCGAAAAGAAGTCACCTGCAAAGGAAAGGGTTCACAGGGATCTATAACCTGTTCCTCCCTCCTCGGTGAGCCTGGACAGAGCAGAACTCTGGCAAAGAGTAACCACGAAATGCACAGACTATGAACACATGAGGGTCTTACGGGGCTGGCTATACTCTGATTACTGACCTAGTAGTAATTTCAGCACCATGCAGAGGGTCCGGTCAGAACCTACACTCTATGCCCTGCACATATGCTACCAAATGACAGTCCAAAAGCCAAACAGGGCTATGAAGGCAGGGACACATAATCTGAGAATTCTGAAGCGTCTCTGTGCTGACTTGTACCACACTGGTTCTGCCTCACATTTGAGAAACAAACTGCTTTCCATTGCAGTGAGGGGGTTTCCGAAGCTGTCTGACGGGTCTGGGGCCTCCTGCATGTACTCTTGCTATTATTTTGTATCCTTTGATAATTGGTGATATATCATCTGCTGGTTAAGAATTGTGTTTCATGTGAGTCTGACTGACATTTTGGGTCTCTGCAATCACCCATTACCTGAGCTGAGGGTGTGCACCCTGTGTTCCTCAGAAAGCAAAAGAGCTGGAAGAATCCATGAATTGCTCTAGAGCATCATGATCACCCTGACCTCCATGTGCTAAAGACAGATGGAATAAAATAATTTAGCCAAGCCTTGGATACAGTCCCACAGCCATGCCACAGTTATCGGTGAAAATTCAAAAGGAAGCAGTCCAAATAATATTGGTGGCAATTTACACAACCCTGTAGTCTGTTACAGCCAAAGCATGGAGAGCACGCGGTGGCAGACTCTTAACATTAGAAAAATGTTACAGAACGATACTGAACTTGTGTTTGGACTTCCAAATAATTTCTTTTTTATTTTAGCATGTATCCCAGAGGTCTTTGTTCTCTATAATTTATTCCCATGTAACATAAACATGCAAATGCCATTCACACATTCTCTTAAAGAAAATAAATGTTTCACCCCAGGGCTCTGTGTGTCCTTAAGAGCAGAGAAGTAGATATTCATCCAGAATAATAGGCTGTGTGGTTTCATGAGACCTTGAGAGGTTTTGCACCAAAGACAGTTCATTTGAGGGGTTTTAAAGTGACCATTTGGGTATAACTGTCAAGATGTGGTTGAAACATAATGGAGAGTGGGAAATTTGTCACATCGGGGATAAACAGTATTACAAAACTATTTTTCTACTGGCATACATGAAACATCACTACAGTGTCAAGATATATCCCAGGTGTTGATTTCAAGTGGGAATACTGCGATGCTGTTAGCGATGCAGAGAGAACCCGACCGTGTGCATAATCTCCCCTGGCTGTCATTTCCAGCCTCCACATGCTGTCTCTATACAAAGATCACTTGTCATGAGCATGACCAGCTCAGGGGGGTTCAAGGCCCTGAAGGATGCTAGTTAGCTGTCAGGATAGAGAACAGTAAGTACACTTGTTAAGTATATGTGTCCAGTCCAAGACACAAACACATTTACTTACACTGTGCTACAGTGTAGCATCTTGGAAAAACCTACCAAAAATCAGAAACATTTCTATGAAGATGGCATTGCCAAAGCTCCAACCTCCATGGGAAAATACACTGTTCATGACAATACATATATACAAAAACCCAGATCCATACCCCAAAACACATTTATGTGCAAACTGAACTTGAGGTAAGATCTTTGGGCTAGAATGTCAGATTCAATTATTCTGGGATGTTTATATTTATTACTCTTAATTCAGAATTGTATGACAGTTCATACCGAGGTGGCTATTTTGAAGCTTAGATACATGGAGATGTTTAATAATTAATGTGCAACCTATTTTTTCCTTAAATTTTCTCCTGGTGAATCTGGTAAGCTCCACAGTAAATGGGATTCCTTATGAAATAAGGTCATTTCCCATATTTTTATAATATGTCACTACATTCAAATTGTATGGGTCCTTTGGCAGATGTGAGATACAAAAGCCTTGATCAGTTGATGCCTCAATCAAAGAATTTATAAAATGGTATGAAGACAGTATCTAAGTGTATTTTACCCTTGAAACTTTTGCTGCATTACTGTAGTTAAAATGGATGGAATATAAAATAAGATTTGGGTCATATATGTTCAGATATGATAATGTCCTCAAAAAGTCATTTTTAATGAACAGGATGGCACACAAGCAACTTGTGTACCTCACATTGGTGCTTCTCCTACCGTACACAGAATTACACATAAGCACTGCCTAGTGTATTACCAGCTGAAGCTCCCAATGTCGCTGGCAGGTATGCCTCACGCTGTCCCCCTTTTGTGACAGAAGTCTACATAAAACCATTGTTACACTAGTGACATCACGCTAGGGCCTGATATCTAAATGGTTTTGTCAGGATTCATGTCGGCAAGTTTTTCTTTGAGCTGTTTGTTTTTCCCACAGTTGCCTACCTACTTCTATGAGAAAGCTGTGATACAGGCAACCTACAGACCTCATAATAGAGCCATGATCACAAAATGCAAGAGTAAGACATATGCCTCCAACAATTGCCAGAAAATGCTAAAATGTTAATATTTCTTGTAGTGTTTTATTGGTTCCTGTTCTCATTTTCCCTATGCCTATATAGGATGTGTGTGAATGTCTTCCTGCATGTAGAAATGGAATAGTGTTACCAAATGATTGTGGGGCTGGTTAAGAAAAACCTGTGGAGCTTTTTAAAATAACAATATGATTCAGGCGCTCTGGGAACACTGAGGCAGCCTCTCTGGAGGCCACATGAGTCTATGGACTTAGATTTTGAGCACTCACTTGCATAAAAGAATCAGGTAAGGAAATTCCCTTGAGAGTTGTCAGAGGAAACTTTGGATGACATGGGGGGGGGACACAATCATCTGAAGTGCTCTGGCATTCAACGTCTTCCATCAAAGGGTCTTTCTTCCCAGTCATCTAGAGCCGTGGCCCCTCCAAAGCACCTTCTTCATTGCTCCCGTCACATCCTTGTTCCTCAGTGTATATATGACAGGGTTGACCATGGGGGTGACGATGGTGTAGAACAGAGAAATGAACTTGCCCTGATCCTGGGAGTAGTTGTTGCTGGGCTGGAGGTAAGCGTAGATGGCCGTACCATAGAACAGGGAGACCACTGTGATGTGGGACCCGCATGTCCCAAACGCTTTCCTCTGCCCTGCAGATGACTTTATTCTTAAGACTGCTCTGACAATCCGACCATAGGAGAAGATGATTAATGCCACAGGTATGAGGAGAATGATCACACTGACGAAGAACATCTCAGACTCATACACAGTGGTGTCAACACAGGCAAGCTTGAGCAGTGGGGGGATCTCACAAATGAAATGGTCTATTTTATTTTTCCCACAAAGTGGTACAATGAAGATAAGCATTGTCTGCAATGAGGAGTTGGCAAAACCAAGAGACCACGATGCAGAAGCCATGAGGGCACAGAGACGGGGGTGCATGATCACTGTGTACTGCAGGGGCCTGCAGATGGCTGCATAGCGGTCCAATGCCATGACCCCTAAGAGAATGCATTCTGTGCCTCCCAACCCTAGAGAAATGAAGAGCTGAGCCACACAGCCACCAAAGGAGATAGACTTGTC
>NC_138376.1:909159-931704 GCF_054177405.1 Leptonychotes weddellii | reverse complement strand
GACTTGGTGGAGTCTATAATGAACAACTAAATTTAGGTCCTATGTTTGGTGACTTTCCACAGTCTTCCTTGAGACAGTGGACCACATATGCAAACCAATACAGCTCTTCTGTTTCAGGAACAATTGCAACTGAAAATTAACTCCCAATTCCTAAAGCACCACAGAAACCAAGTGCCATTTCACTCACCTTTGTTCACCCTCTCTGTGGGTTCTAAGCTATTTCCCTACCTCCTTTCCAAGTCACTGCCTAAAGACAGTCCTGGGGATTCGCCCTTGGACATGTAGAATCAGTTGCATGCAGTAAATGCAAAGGTTGACTATACCAGCACTGGGTTATCCATAGATTTTTCCTGAGCAAAAGGATGCTTTCTCACGATGACTTCATGAGTCTTCAGGTGGACAGAGATCAACACTTTGCCTCTAGGAGGTAGGAAGTGAAGTCCCTTGCAAACTCTCACTATGGTTTCCCGAATACGATGACCTGCCTGTACGACAGGGAGACCCTTATGAGCACAGGAGAGGGTGCTGTGATGCTCAGCTGTGGCTGGGCTGGCACTGAGAACTAAACATGATTCCCTGGCTGATGTCTCTGGGGAGCAGATACCCACACTGTTAATGAGCCCCTGTCACTGAGCGGTCCAGAGATGGCAGTCCTCAGGGAGAAGGACGATCAAGGACAAAGCCAGAGGAGACCTCATCTGTCTCTTTTGTTATTTCATGTATTTCACAAATAACTCCCTAGATCTCCCCAACCACCTTGGTTCTCATCTACTAAAGACCTACATGTTTTACAAAATACTTTAGGCTTTTTTGTCATAATTGCCTGAAATATTTACATATAAATATATAAATAAGAGTCCATTCAGTTCCTTAATTTTAAATGTAAATATGTGAGGTCATGACCTCAGGGTGTAGGGATGGAGCCCAGCTTAGGCATAGAGTTCCCCACCCAGCAGGGAGTCCGCTTCCCTCTCTATCTCCTGCTTAGCCTCCCCCCACTCATGCACATTCTTTCTCTCTCTAAAATAAATAAATTAATCTTTAAAAATAAATAAATAAATGTAAATATGTGAATTTTTTTTCACTTACTCTCCATAACCACTGTACACAGGATCACAGAGCTAATAATGAGGCACAGTCTAATCTTTAAGCTGAATATAAAGGAGGGCAACCAAATTCTACCAAACTTCTAATGAGGTTACTGGGGGGAAAAATGATTTTTTTTAGTTAAATTCAATTAATTATCATATAATGTATTATTTGTTTCACGGGTACAGGTCTGTGATTCATCAGTTTGTTTTATAAGATTTTATTTGTTTATTTGACAGAGAGAGCGAGAGAGCACAAGCAGAGGGAGTAGCAGAGGAAGAGGGATAAACAGGCTCCCGGCTGAGCAGGGAGCCCGAAGCGGGACTTGATCCCATGACCCTGAGATCATGACCTAAGCTGAAGGCAGATGCTCAACCGTCCAAGCCACCCAAGCGCCCTTGTGATTCATAAGTCTTACACAACGCCCAGTGCTCATTATAACACATACCCTCCCCAATGTCCATCACCCAGTTACCCCATCCTTCCACTCCACTCCCCGCCAGCAACCCTCAGTTTGTTTCATAAGATTAAGAGTCTTCTGTGCTTTGTCTCCCTCTTTGGTCTTGACTTGTTTCATTTTTTCCTCTCTTCCCTATGATCCTCTGCCTTGTTTCTTAAATTCCACATATCAGTGAGATAATACGATAATTGTCTTTCTCTGACTATTTCACTTAACATAATACCCTCTAGTTCAATCCATGTCATTGCAAACGGCAAGATATCATTTTTTGATGGCTGCATAATATTCCATTGTATATATATACCACCTCTTCTTTATCCATTGATCTGTCACTGGACATCTGGGCTCTTTCCACAGTTTGGCTATTGTGGATATTGCTCCTATGAACATTGGGTGCAGGTGCCCCTTTGGATCACTATATTTGTATCTTTGGGGTAAATGCCCAGTAGTGCAATTGCTGGGTCATAAGGTGGCTCTATTTTCAACGTTTTGAGGAACCTCCATACTGTTTCCCAGAGTGGCTGTACCAGCTTGCATTCCCACCAATAGTATAGGAGGGTTCCCCTTTCTCCATATCATCACCAACATTTGTTATTTCTTGTCTTGTTAATTTTAGCCATTGTAACTGGAGTGAGATGGTATCACATTGTGGTTTTGATTTGTATTTCCCTGACACAAGAGTGATGTTGAAAACTTTTTCATGTGTCTGTTGGCAATTTGAATGTCCTCCTTGGAGAAATGTTTGTTCATGTCTTCTGCCTATTTCTTGGTTGGATTATTTGTTCTTTGGGTGTTGAGTTTGGTAAGTTCTTTATAGATTTTGGATACTAACCCTTTATCTGATATGTCATTTGCGAATAGCTTTTCCCATTCTCTCTGTTGTCTTTTGGTTTTGTTGACTCTTTCCTTTGCTGTGCAAAAGTTTTCATCTTGATGCAGTTCCAGTAGCTCATTTTTGCTTTTGCTTCCCTTGCCTTTGGAGACATGTCTAGCAAGGAGTTGCTGCTGCCGAGATCACAGAGTTGTTGCTTGTGTTCTCTTCTAGGAATTTGATGCATTCCTGTCTCACATTGGGGTCTTTCATCCAATTTGAGTTTATCCTTGTGTATGGTATAAGAGAATGGTTCAGTTTCATTCTTCTGCATGTGGCTGTCCAATTTTCCTGACACCATTTGTTGAAGAGACTGTCTTTTTTCCATTGGATATTCCTTCCTGCTTTGTGAAAGATTAGTTGACCATAGTGTTGAAGGTCCATTTCTGGGTTCTCTACTCTGTTCCATTGATCTAGGTGTCTGTTTCTGTGCCAGTACCATACTGTCTTGATGATTAAACCTTTGTAATAGAGCTTGAAGTCCAGAATTGTATGCCACCAGCTTTCGTTTTCGTTTTCAACATTCCTTTGTCTATTCAGGGTCTTTTCTGATTCCATACAGATTTTAGGATTATTTGTTCCAGTTCTGTGAAAAAAGTTGGTGGTATTTTGAAAGGGATTGCATTGAATGTGTAGATTGCTCTAGGTAGCATAGAGATTTTAACAATATTTATTCTTCCAATCCATGAGCATGGAATGTTTTCCCATCTCTTTGTGTCCTTCAATTTCTTTCATGAGTGTTCTACAGTTTTTAGAGTACAGATCCTTTACCTATTTGGTTAGGTATTCCTAGGTATCTTATGGTTTTGGGTGCAATTGTAAATGGCAGTAAATCCTTCATTTCTCTTTCTTCTGTCTCACTGATGGTGTATAGAAATGCAACTGATTTCTGTGCATTGATTTTGTATCCTGTCACTTTACTGAATTCCTGTATGAGTTCTAGCAATTTTGGGGCAGAGTCTTTTGGGTTACCCACATAGAGTATCATGTCATCTGCAGAGAATGAGAGTTTGACTTCTTTGCTGATTCCGATGCCTTTTATTTCTTTTCTTTTCTCTCTCTCTCTCTCTTTTTTTTATCTGATTGCTGAGGCTAGGACTTCTAGTAATATGTTAAACAGCTGTGGTGATAGTGGACATCCCTCCTGTATTCCTGACCTTAGGAGAACAGCTCTCAGGTTTTCCCCATTGAGAATGATACTCACTATGAGTTTTCATAGATGGTTTTTATGATATTTAGGTATGTTCCATCTCTCCACTGTAAAGGGTTTTAATCAAGAAAGGATGCTGTACTTTGTCAAATGCTTCTTCTGCATCTATTGAGAGGATCATACGGCTCTTGTCCTTTCTTTTATTTATGTAGTGTATCACTTTGAATGATTTGTGGGTGTTGAACCAACCTTGCAGCCCAGGAATAAATCTCAATTGGTTGTGGTGAATAATCCTTTTAATGTAGTGTTAGATCCTATTGACTAGTATTTTGGTGAGAATTTTGGCATCCATGTTCATCAGGGACATTGGTCTGTAATTCTCCTTTTTGATGGGGTCTTTGTCTGGTTTTGGGATCAAGGTGATGCTGGCCTCATAATAAAAGTTTGGAAATTTTCCCTCCAGTTCTATTTTTCAAAATAGCTTCAGAAGAATAGGTATTAATTCTTCTTTAAATGTTTGGTAGAATTCCCCTGGAAAGCCATCTGGATGTGGACTTTGGTTTTTTGTGAGGTTTTTGATTACTCCTTCAATTTCCTTGCTGGTTGCGGGTGTGTTCAGGTTTTCTATTTCTTCGTGGTTCAGTTTTGGTAGCTTATACATCTCTAGGAATGCATTCATTTCTTCCAGATTGCCTAATTTGTTGGCATATAGATGCTCATAATATGTTCTTATAATTGTTTTAGTTTCTACATGGTTAGTTGTGATCTCTCCTTTCATTCGTGATTTTATTTATTTGGGTCCTTTCTCTTTTCTTTTGGATAAGTCTGGCCAGGGGTTTATCAATCTTATTCATTCATTCAAAGAACCAGCTCCTACTTTCGTTGATCTGTTCTCCCATTCTTTTGGTTTCTATTTCATTGATTTCTGCCCTATTCTTTATTATTTCTCTTCTCCTCCTGTGTTTAGGCTTTATTTGCTGTTCTTTCTCCAGCTCCTTTAGGTGCAGGGATAGGTTGTGTCTTTGAGACCTTTCTTGTTTCTTGACAAAGGCTTATATTGCTATACACTTCCCTCTTAGGCCACCTTTGCTGCATCCCAAGATTTTGAACAGTTGTGTTTTCATTTTCATTTGTTTCCATGAATTTTTAAAATTCCTCTTTAATTTCCTGGTTGACCCATTCGTTCTTTAGTAGGATGCTCTTTAACCTCCAGGTATTTGAGTTCTTTCCAACTTGTGATTGAGTTCCAGTTTCAAAGCATTGAGGTCTGAAAATATGCAGGGAACGATTCCAGTCTTTTGGTACCGGTTGAGGCCTGATTTGTGACCCAGGATGTGATCTGTTCTGGAGAATGTTCGTGTGCACTCGAAAAGAATATGTATTCTGTTGCTTTAGGATGGAATGCTGTGAATATGTCTGTAAAGTCCATCTGGTCCAGTGTGTCATTCAAAGTCCTTGTTTCCTTGTTAATCTTCTGCTTAGGTAATCTGTCCATTGCAGTGAGTGGGTTGTTAAAGTCCCCCACTATTATTGTATTATTATCGACGTGTTTCTTTGATTTTGTTATTAATTGGCTTGTATAATTGGCTGCTCCCATGTTAGGGGCATAAATATTTACAGTTGTTAGAACTTCTTGTTGGATAGACCCTTTAAGTATGATGTAGTGTCCTTCTTCATCTCTTATTACAGTCTTTGGTTTAAAATCTAATTTGTCTGATCTAAGGATTGCCATCCGAGCTTTCTTTTGATGTCCATTAGCATGATAAATGGTTTTCCATCCCCTCACTTTAAATCTGGAGCTGTCTTTGGGTCTAAAATGAGTCTCTTGCAGACAGCATGTGGATAGGTCCTGCTTTTTTATCCAGTCTGATATCCTGTCTCTTTTGATTGGGGCATTTAGCCCATTGACAGTCAGAGTAACTATTGAATGTTATGAATTTAGTGCTGTTGTATTACCTGTAAAGTCACTGTTTCTGTAGATTGTCTCTGTTCCTTTCTGGTCTATGTTAATTTTGGGCTCACTGTTTGCTTAGAGGATCCCCTTTAATACTTCTTGTAGGGCTTGTTTTGTTATCACAAATTCTTTAATTTCTGTTTTTCCTGGAAGCTTTTTATCTCTCCTTCTATTTTGAATGACATCCTAACTGGATAAAGTATTCTTGGCTGCATATTTTTCTCATTTAGCACCCTGACTATATCATGCCAGTCCTTTCTGGCCGGCCAGGTCTCTGTGGATAAGTCTGCTGCCAGTCTAATGTTTCTACCCTTTTAGGTTACAGACCTCTTCTCCTGAGCTGCTTTCAGGATTTTCTCTTTGTCTCCGAGATTTGAAAGTTTCACTATTAGATGTCGAGGTATTGACCTATTTTTCTTGATTTTGAGGGGGCTTCTCTGTGCCTCCTGGATTTTGATGCCTGTTTCCTTCCCCAGATTAGGGAAGTTGTCTGTTCCAATATACCTTCTCCCCCTCTCTCTCTTTCCTCTTCTTCTGAGATCCCAATTGTTCTAATACTGCTTATGTTATTATATCACTTATGTCTCAAATTCTCACCTCGTGATCCAGTAGTTGCTTCTTTCTCTCTGTTTCTTTCTCTTTCTCTCAACTTCATATTCTCCATCGTTTTGTGTTCTATATCAGGAATTCTCTCTTCAGCCTCATTTATCCTAGCAGTCAGAGCCTCCTTTTTTTATTGCATCTCACTAGTAGCCTTTTTTTATTTGACTTGGTTAGATTTTAGTTCTTTTATTTCTCCAGAAAGAGATTCTCTAGTGTCTTTTATGCTATTTTCAAGCCCAGCTAGTATCTTTATAATCGTTATTCTGAACTCTAGTTCTGACATCTTACTTATGTCCATACTGATTAGGTCCCTGGCACTCAGTACTGCCTCTTGTTCTCTTTTTTGAAGTGAGTTTTTCCAACTTGTCATTCTGTCCAGAGAAGAAAGATGAACAGGAGAACAAAATATCAAAATGGCAACAACGACCCCTGAGAAATATACACTAAACAAATCAGAAGAGACCCAAAACTGGGAGGAAAAAAAAGGAAAGAAAGAAAAAAGGGGGAGGGAAGAGCATATAATCAGAGGTGAGAAGAATGTAGACATATACACTGGATTCTATGTATATTTTGGTCTGTTTTTTAGAAAACTAGATCCATAAATTTTAAAGAAAGAAAAACATATATGTACAAAAGTATAATTAAATACAATGAAAGCATAAATTGTACCTGTAAAAATGGAAGTTAAAAGACAAAAAAAGACAAAAGAGGGGGAAAAAAATCAACAACAACAACAAAAAAGGAAGGGATATAAGCAGACAGGTGAACAGAACAGAGAAATACACTATCTTCTGAGTGTGTTTTGGTCATTTTGTTGGAAGAAACTACATCTCAAAATTGTAAAGAATAAAACCTTATATATACAAAAATAAAATTAAACACATTGAAAGGACAGAATATAACTGTAAAGATGAAAATTTTAAGAAGACTTTAACAAAACAAAGAGAAAGAAGGAAAAAACAACAACAAAAAAGAGAATATGGTCAGACAGGTGACTAAGAACAGAGCCATACACTAGATTTTAGGTGTATTTTGGTCTGTTCAAAGAAAGTATATCCTAAAATTGTAAAGTAAGAAAAACTTATAAATATACACAAATAAGGTTAAATACAATGAAGGGATAGAATGTAACTGTAAAAATGAAAATTAAAAAAGATTTTAAAAAGGGAGTTGATAAAATAAGAAATTCATTGAAAAAAGGAAAGAAAAAAATTTTTTTTTAAATTTCAGTTGAAAGACTAAGAATCATGGGGGAAAAGCCATGAATTCTATGTACTGATTTCCCCTAGTGCTGGAGTTTTGCAGTTCTCATCGATTGGAAAACTTGGTCTTGGCTGGATGTTCTTGCTGATCTTCTGGGGGAGGGATCTGTTGCTTTGATCCTTAAGTGTCTTTGCCCGGAGTGGAATTGCACCACCCTTGCCAGGGGGCCAGGCTAAGTAATCTGCTCCAGTTTGCTCTATGTGACTTTTGTTCCCTGAAGGCTTTTCATGCAGCTTTAGAGGATGAGAATGAAAATGGCAGCCTCCCAATCTCCAGCTCCAGGGAGGAAAGCTCAGGCCCCCACTCCTCAGTGAGCCCTCAGAGAAAAGCAGTGAGTCACTCCTGTCTCCCTGGTCTCCTGCTACATTTTGTGCTCACCTGGCCTGTGCCCGAGCATTTCTATCTCAGGCACTCGACCCCATCTGGAGTCTCCAAACCCTGCAGACTCCTGCAGCACACTCCTGCACCACTCTTCCCAGGGGAGAAAGAAGAGTCTCGCCATTCTGCCATTTGTTGGGCCCCTGTTCAGAGAGCAGTCGCCCACCTGTGCTGAGGTTCACAGTTTATGGCAACCCCAAGCCAAGAACCCACTCCTGAGCTCACTCATTGCAGCCAGCTTCCCCACACCAATGCCTGGGAACACTGCCACACTCAGGCACCTCCAGTCTTCCTGTGACCCTGAGGATCCTGAGACCACACTGTCCCAGCTAGGGTTCCGCCCCTACTTGTCCACCTGAGCAGCAGCCCTCATATGGGAACAGACTTCTAAAAGTTCTGGTTTTGTGCTCCGCTGCTTTATCACTTGCTGGTAGCCAGCTAACAGAGATTACCTCCCCTCACAGTCTATCTTCCCATATATCGCCTTGGATTCACTTCTCCACACCTCCCACCTTGCAGAAAGTAGTCACTTTTCTATTTTTAGAATTGCAGCTATTCTTTTCTTAGATCTCCAGTTGAGTTCCCAGGTGTTCAGAATGATTTGATAGCTATCTAGCTGAATTCCTGGGACCAGACAAAATTATGGTCTCCTACTCCTCTGCCATTTTGGACTCTTTCCCATTCATTTTCTTTTTTACATCCCACATATGAGTGAAGTCATATGCTATTTGTGTTTCTCGAACTGACTTATTTCACTTATCATAATATATTCTAGTTCCATCCGTGTCACTGCAAATGGCAAGATTTCATCCTCTTTCATGGCTGAGTAATGTTCCATTGCAAATGCATATACCACATCTTCTTTAACCATTCATCAGTTGATGGTCATTTGGGCTCTTTCCATAACTTAGCTATTGTTGATAATACTGATATAAATATCAGGGTGAAGGGACACCTGGGTGGCTCAGTCAGCTGAGTGCCTTTGGCTCAGGTCATGATCCCAGGATCTTGGGATCCAGTCCTGAATTGGGCTCCTTGCTCAGCATGGAGCCTGCTTCTCCCTCTGCCTGTCACTCCCCCTGCTTCTGCTCTCTCTCTCTGACAAATAAATACATTTGTTTTAGTATTTGAATCAGTAATTTTGTATCCACTGGGTAAATATCTAGCTGTAATTGCTGCATCATAAGTTAGTTCTATTTTTAAGTTTTTGAGGAACCTCTATACTGTTTTCCAGAGTAGCTGCACCAGTTTGCATTCTCAGCAGCAGTGGAAAAGAATTCCCCTTTTTCCACATCCTCACCAGTATCTGTTGTTTCCTGTATTATTAATTTTAGACATTGTGACAGGTGTGAGGTGATATCTCCTTGTGGTTTTGATTTTGTAATTCCATGATGATGGGTGATGTTGAGCATCTTTCATGTGTCTGTTAGCCATCTGTACGTCTCCTTTGAGAAAAAGTCTATTCCTGTCTACTTGTTGAAGGGCTTTCACACACATGTTCATCTAACACAAAAGGTAGGACATCGTGCATATGTTCACCTGCATTTCCACCCAGAGTCAGTGGTAACAAATCTGCTCGCTCCCTGTTCAACATACCACACAGTCCCTCACCCTCTTCTGCACAAGGCATGACTCTGAGGCTTTCATGGAAACATTCTCCCACTCTGGAGCTGGACACTCCATTGCTCCTGTGGGGTTCTTGAAGGATGCTCCCAAACTATTTCATCTTGGTGGGAATTTTCTGGAACCTAAACCAACTAGGTATAGTGATTGTGATGAGGATATAACTGAGAGCACTAGAAGCCCAAACGTGTGGAAAGAGGCCATAAATCCCTGGCTACATTTCCCTCATCCACACCCTCCCACTCCCAAACACACAACCATGTACATACACACAAAACACATGCATTAGGAAGCTTCCAAAATTTGGTTTACTATGTCTTCTTTGAATATTTGACCACTGAACAAATCCCTGCTCAGGCTGCTGAATATACAAGGATAATTAAAAGTGTTTGAGCCAATTTCTATTTTCATATATTAGAATTCTTTTAACTTTGGCCATTTGGGGACCAAGCCTATAATTCATTTGTAAATAAATTCTCAACTTTATTAACACTTCAACATTATAAATTATAAACCTTAAGCTTGTAATCACAATGAGGATATCTTTGAATGTTCAGCATGCTAACTAAAACATTAAGAGCACTTATTATCACTGACTTCTGTTAACCATTATTCTCTACCTGGTAATAGTCAGGGCTTATTGAAAGCAGTTAAAAATATTTCAAAGTCCCATGGAAAGAACATAATTTTAGAGTCTGTATGTTTAGGTTCACATTTTGGCCTGATCAATTAAAATTGTGAAATTTCAAGACAAGAAATTAACCTCCCCATTAAGAGTATGCTCACCTGTACACTAACAATAATGTTGACTCTCGGTGCTATGGGAAATGAATAAGATAGAAAATGTGAAAATTCATAATAAATTGGAAAGTGCTATGTAAATGCAAAGAACTACTAGCAGTTCTGGCTAAGGTCACACTTTTTCTGTTGCATTTTCCTAGTCACCCTGCATGGAGCCATGCTATCAGCCACTCTGTGCTTGAAATGCCCTTCATGCAGCTTTCGTGAAACTATTCAGCCTAGATATACTTACATGGCAGCAACCATTACCATTCTGATTCTTTTAAAACTCTATGTCCTTTACCTTTAATTCTCTTTTTAGACATTTTCCCCTTCAAAAATGATGGTACTTCAACTGAACCACCAAAGTGAGAATTGCCAAAGTGTATCAGGCTCTGAGTCCTCTCCCCAAGTAGAATCCTATGCTGTCCATTGTCAATCCTGACATATCTACTTGGATATTTACAATTAATATGTAAACCATATTTGGACACCAGTCCAAAATCAGGTGTTACCCAGGACACCCTCCCTCAGAAGGTTCTAAAGGAGAATGTGTTCTATTCCTTTCTCTTAGCTTATGGTGTTGTCAGCAATCCTTGGCATCCTTTGGCTTCTAGATTCATTGTTGTTCCAATCTTTCCTTCACTTGGAATTCTCCCTGTATCTGTGTCTGGGTCTCTGTTTTCCATTCTTATAAGGACATTGGCCATTCTGGATTAAAGCACACCTTCATCATGGATAACTTCATCTTCATTAGATTACATCTTCAAAGACTCTTTTTTCAAATAAAGTCACATTCATATGCATAAGGTATTAGAATATGAACACAGCTGCGGTGGGGGGGGGAACAAAATTCACCTAAAACAGAACCTTTTCCTCTTGCCTTCTCTCTTCTAACAAAGGGATCAGCTGACCTCTCAGTCACCAAGACTGGTATCCTTAATGATACTGTGGATACCTTGATATATCACCTATAGTCATTCATCATATGCTACCCTGTCCCAGGCTGTCCTCAAGCTCCATAAGCTCCATAAGCTGATCCAGGCAGAATTCATGAGGTATCATATCATGTAATTGAAAATTGCTAAAATAATAGATCTTAAAAGTTCTCCTGAAAAGAAAATAAAGGGAACTCTGTGCAGCAATAGATGTTAACCAGAGTTACTGTGGTGATGATTCCACAGTATATACCAGTATCAAATCATTATGTTATATGCCTAAAACTAACACAATGCTATGTGAATATTGTAACTCAATTTAAAAAAGGAATTTAAACACTAGCAAAAAATATTGTAGCTAATACTATTAAATAGTATTGGTAAATGGTAGTTAAATAGAGACACAGTTTCACTCCCAATCAATGTGGCAGGAAGAGATTGACTACCTGTTGATGTCACCTCTCCAGAGGCTTCTTCTTTGGCTGCCTTTGGGGAGCCAAACTCTGAATACTTCAACTGAGGTTAATGAGTTACATGGGGCAGGACACTCCTGGGGCCCCTAAAAATAAACATATCCTCAGTCCCTAAAGCATGTACTCTGACTTTCCTGACTTATAAATTATCCCTCAGATATAACAGTAGTTCTTTTATTCATGGGCAGATTCCATAGAATTCACAGCTTCTAACGTGTTTAGCTGCAGACTACACTGTCCACTCTAATTTATCCTTCCTTTTATGTCTCCAAACACTGAAATGAGTGGACAATCTTTGTGGGTAAACCCTGGGGATGAGACAACTTATTCTAACATTAGTTGTGAAGAGAATTGGTACTACCTTTAACAGAGAATGAGTGAGGAGCACTTTTGACTTCCCTTGCCTTTGAGAGTCACCATTTTCAAGGATTATCCTTTCCAAATTAGCATATTTTAAATACATGAATCTGCCTTTATTCTAAGGATTCTGTTCTGTTTCATCCCCTAACACTTGTCTACAATTTCATAACCACACACCACTCGGCAATCACTGAGTGTATTAGCATTCATGGGAGCCAGCAGTCATGAGCTTTCATCTGCAGACATTCACTTTGCCATCAATATGCCAATCTCTTAGTTTCCTATAACTGTAGTTCCTTCAAAGACCATCTTGCTTCTTCCAAGAGGTAGCCAGACAGGCAAGGGGGAACACCATGTGCCCACGGAAGCAGTAGATGACCTGCTGCAGCTGCAAGTGAAGGAACCCCAAAGTGCCAGCAAACAAACCTCCAGAAGCTACAAAGGTCCAAGGATGTATTCCCCTCCAGAACCTTCACAGGTTCTGCCAAGATCTTCATTTTGGACTTCTATCCTCCTGAGCTACAAGACAGTAAGTCTGGTTCTCTTAAGCTACCTAGTTTGTGGCAGTCTGATATGGAAGACTAGGAAAATAATGCCATGTATTGAAATTTATACTAAAATGACCATATCCATTTAATTCTCCTTTTCTGGTTACAATGAATTTTACATATGTCTTATCAGAATATATGCTTTCTTGGTTCAGATCACTTGCTGTGCACCATTGAGAAGAACAAAATCATTGAAAATCGTGTTCTCAGCTAAGTTATGAGATATGTTGGTGATCTCTGAGAAATAACAGCCTATTTGAAAACCTTCTAAGAGACTTCGGATGGACACCATGATAGACTGGAGAAGCCCTTCTCTACCCTTAAAACACAAGGAGAGAGGGAATCACCAAAAGCTAAACCCCAAGAACATATGACAAAACAAATTCTGACTAATGCCCATTGTCTGATTCTGGATATTTTGGATCAGGGCCTGATAATGTGGAAGATACAGAAACTAAGAACCATGCTGTCACTAAAGAACATGCAAGGACTGATGGGTGCTTCTTTGAAACTTGACAACGGATCTATTGAAACGCAAACCTACCAGGTTTCAGTAAAGAGCTAAATACATTATGTCTTTTATTTCTTCTTAAAAGCTAGTAACATCATCTCCTTTATTTGGAAGGAGAGAAGGCCAGGCAGGAGTGGGGGCAGGGGGGGGAGCAGCCTTTAGAATCTCAAAGCTTATTAGCAGATTTGTACTTACAATCCAAGTATTCTGATTCCCACTTTATTGCATTTTGAAACCTATTATCCCATTTTAATCTTACCCTTTGGCAACACAGTAACAACAGCCACCAAAACCATCACTGAAAGGATTTAGAAATAAAAGCAGAAGGGGATCGAGAATCCAACAGCAAAGGCATAAGAGAGGTGGCCAAATATCCTCTTGCCTGGTCATGGATTTTGCTAATAGAAAAGTGACATTTACAAAAGAGACAAAATCCAGCAAAGTTCCAGACAATACAGCTTTCTTTTAAAAACCTAAAGTTTGTGTGGGCACCTAGGTGGCTCAGTCAGTTAAGTGTCTGACTGTGGATTTTGGCTCAGGTCATGATCTCAGGGTTGTGAGATTGACCCCCACCTGGAGCTCTGTGCTGGATGTGGAGTCTGCTTAAGATTCTCTCTCCCTCTCCCTCTGCCCCTCCTTCCCACCCACCACCATGCTCATTGGCACCCATTCTCTCTCTAAAAAATTTAAAAATAAAATAAATAAAAAATAAAAACCTAGAGTTTGAATAGTCAAGACTATTAATTACCTACTTTCAAGACATTTTTTGCTTTACTATTCTCTATAAATTTCTATAACCCCTAGATTCACTTTCAATAGTCTGTTACAATTTTCTTTTGTTTGTTTTTTTGCAAGAGAGCGAGCGGGGTGGGGGGGCAGAGGTAGAGAAAGAATCTTAAGCAGACTCCACACTGAGTGCGGAGCTGGAAAGGGGGTTCAATCCCAGGACCCTGAGATCGCAAACCTGAGCCAAAATCAAGAGTCAAACACTTAACCAACTGAGCCACCCAGGCGCCCATAGCCTGTATTACAGTTTTTAAACTTCTTCCCTATTTGTATTTATTCAACAAAGACTTTCTTTTGACTCTACTACATTCCAGACTCTTTTCCAAGTTTATGGTGATATTATGAGATATTACTCTTGGTTTGGTTGTATTTACTCTTAAATGTGTATCACAGAGTGTATGGGGGTAGGGAGGTCATTCAAAAAAAACCAGTAATTTTAATACAAAACAGAATGAATTCTGCAAGATTGTATTTATAAGAAGTACTGATAAGATGTTGAATAAATATTTTTTCCATTACATTAAAAATTTTAAAAGACAGTTGTAAAGTTATAAAAAAGACTATGGGTGCCTGGGTGGCTCAGACAGTTAAGCATCGGACTCTTGGTTTGGGCTCAGGTCATGATCTCATGCTTGGTGGGACTCAGCCCACATTGGGCTCCCCACTCAGTGGGGAGTCCCCTTGAGGAACCTCTCCCTCTGCCCTTGCCCCCATGCTCTGTCTCTCTCTCTCTCTCAAAATAAATAAATAAATAAATATTAAAAATAAAAAGACTAAACTTTGAATTGGTGATTTCCTGACATTTGGCTGAAAGTGGTGTCACTAACGATTACCACAACCTCTTTATCCATTCATCAGTCGATGGATATTTGGGCTCTTTCTATAATTTGGCTATTGTTGATAATGCTACTATAAACATCAGGGTACCTGTAACCCTTCTAATCTGTAATTTTGCATCCTTTGGGTAAATACCCTGTAGTGCAATTGCTGGATCCTAGGGTAGTTCTATTTTTAACTTTTTAGGGAACCTCCATCTAGTTTTCCAGAGGGACAGCACCAGTTTGCATTCCCACCAACAGTGTAAGAGGTTTCCCCTTTCTCTGCATCATTGAAAACACCTTTAGTTTCCTGAGTTGTTAATTTTAGCCATCGTGATTGGTATGACGTGGTGTCTCATTGTGGTTTTGATTTCTATTTCCTTGATGCTGAGTGATGTTGAGCATCTTTTCATGTGTCTATTAGCCATCTGGATGTTTTCTCTGGAAAATATCTATCCATGCCTTCTGCCCATTTTTTAACTGGATTATTTGTTTTTGGGTGTTGAGTTTGAGAAGCTCTTTATAAATTTTGTATACTATCCCTTTATCTGATATGTCATTTGCAAGTATCTTCTCCCATTCCATATGCTGCCTTTTAATTTTGTTGATTCTTTCCTTCCCTGTGCAGAAGCTTTTTATCTTGAAGAAGTCCCAATACTTCATTTTTGCTTTTGTTTCCCTTGCTTCCAGAGATGTGTCTAGTAAGTGGATGATGTCAAAGAGGTTTCTGCCTGTGTTGTCCTCAAGGATTTTGATGGGTTCCTGTCTCACATGAAGGTCTTTCATCCATTTTGAATCTATTTTTGTGTATGGTGTAAAAAAGTAGTCCAGTTTCATCTTTACATGTGGCTGTCCAGGTTTCCCAACACCATTTGTTGAAGACACTGTCTTTTTTACCATTGGATATTATTTCCTGCTTTATCAAAAATCAGTTGACCATATAGCTGTAGGTTAATTTCTGGGTTCTCAATTCTGTTCCATTGATCTCTCTATTTTTGTGCCAGTACCATATTTCTTGATCACTACAACTTTGCAGTATAAATTGAAGTCCGGGTTTCTGATGCCTCCAGCTTCGCTTTTCTTTTTCAAGATTGCTTTGAGTATTCAGGGTGTTCTGTGGTCCCATACAAATTTTAGAATTGATTGTCCTAGCTTGGTGAAAATGTTGGTGGTAATTTGATAGGGATTGCATCAAATGTATAGATTGCTTTTGGTAATATAGACATTTTTTTTTTAAGATTTTATTTATTTATTTGACAGAGAGAGACACAGCAAGAGAGGGAACACAAGCAGGGGAGGTGGGAGAGGGAGAAGCAGGCCTCCCGCCGAGCAGGGAGCCCGATGCGGGGCTCGATCCCAGGACCCTGGGATCATGACCTGAACCGAAGGCAGATGCTTAACGACTGAGCCACCCAGGCGCCCCTGTAATATAGACATTTTAACAATATTTATTCTTTCAATCCATGAGAATAGAATGTTTTTCCATTTCCTTATGTCATCTTCAATTTCTTTCAACAGTGTTGTATAGTTTTCAGAACACAGATCATTTACCTTCTTGGTTAGGTTCATTCCTAGGTACCTTATTATGTTTGATGTAGTTGTAAATGGGATTGATTTGTTCATTTCTCTTTCTGCTGCTTCATTATTGGTGTATAGAAATGCAACAAATTTCTGTACATTGGTTTATATCCTGTGATTTAACTGAATTTGTGTATCACTTTCCACTTTCAGGTGGAATCTTTTAGGTTTTCAATATAGAGTATCATGTCTTCTGCAAATGCTAAAAGTTTCACTTATCCCTTGCCTGTTTGGATGCCTTTCATGTCTTTTTTGTTTTCTTTTTTTTTTTTAAGATTTTATTTATTTATTTGGCAGAGAGAGACACAGCGAGAGAAGGAACACAAGCCGGGGGAGTGGGAGAGGGAGAAGCAGGCTTCCCACAGAGCAGGGAGCCTGATGCAGGGCTCGATCCCAGGACTTGGGATCATGACCTGAGCTGAAGGCAGCCGTTTAATGACTGAGCCACCCAGGCACCCCCCCTTTTTTGTTTTCTGATTGCTAAGGCTAGGACCTCCAGTACTATGTTAAATAGTAATAGTGAAAATGGACATCCCTGTCTTGTTTCTAACTCTAGAGGAAAAGCTCTCATTTTCCCCATTGAAGATGATATTAGCTGTGTGTTTTTCATATATAGCCTTTATTATGTTGAGGTATGTTCCCTCTACATCTACTTTTTGGAGGATTTTTATCATGAATGGATGCTCTAGTTTGTCGGATGCTCTAGTTTGTCAAATTCTTTTTCTGAATGTATTAAGAGGATCATATGGTTCTTTGTCTTTCTTTTATTAATGTGGTGTATGACGTTGGTTTTAGAATATCGAACAACTCAGGGTGCCATGGTGGCTCAGTCAGTTAAGCGTCTGTCTTCAGCTCAGGTCATGATCTTGGGGTCCTGGGATTGAGCCCCATGACGGGCTCTGTGTTCAGCAGGGAGTCTGCTTCTCCCTCTCCCTCTAAGCTTGCTCTCTCTCTCTCAAATAAATAAAATCTTTTTTAAAAAATAGAAAATTGAGCTCTCTGGGCTCAGACCTAGTTCACAGTGACATGGCTAAACACACCAAGAAGGTCGGAATCATGGGTAAATACAGGACCCGTTATGGTGCCTCCCTAGGGAAAATGGTGAAGAAGATTGAAATAAGCCAGCACCCAAATACACTTGCTCCTTCTGTGGCAAAACCAAGATGAAAAGACAAGCTGTGTGGGGCGCCTGGGTGGCTCAGTTGGTTAAGCGACTGCCTTCGGCTCAGGTCATGATCCTGGAGTCCCTGGATCGAGTCCCACGTCGGGCTCCCTGCTCAGCAGGGAGTCTGCCTCTCTCTCTGACCCTCCCCCCTCTCATGCTCTCTGTCTCATTCTCTCTCTCAAATAAATAAATAAAATCTTTAAAAAAAAAAGAAAGAAAGAAAGAAAAGAAAAGACAAGCTGTGGGGATCTGGCATTGTGGTTCCTGCATGAAAACCGTCTCTGGTGGTGCCTGGACCTACAACACCATTTCTGCTGTGACAGTAAAGTCAGCCATCAGAAGATTGAAGAAGTTGAAAGACCAGTAGAAGCTCCACCATTTGAAACAATGCTAGCCTATAACAAATGGGTTAATTTATGTAACAAAAAAAAAATGGAATATTGAATAACTCTTGTGGCCCAGGAATAAATCCCACTGATCATGGTGAATGACTCTTTTAATGTACTGTCAGACCTGATTTGCTAGTATCTTGTTGAGAATTTTTGCATCCATGTTCATCCAGGATATTGGCCTGTACTTCTCTTTTTTAGTGGAGTCTGTATTTGATTTTGGGATCAGAGTAATGCTGGCCTCATAGAATGAATTTCAAAGTTTTCCTTGCATTTCCATTTTTTGGAATAGTTGGAGAAGAATAGGTATTAACTCTTTAAATGTTTGGTAGAATTTACCTGTGAAACCATCTGGCCTTGGAGTTTTGTTTGTTAGGAGTGTTTTGATTACTGACTCAATTTCTTTTTGGTTATCGATCTGCTCAAGTTTTCTATTTCTTCCTGTTTTGGTTTTGGCAGTTTACATGTTTCTAGGAGTTTTTCCATTTCTTCCAGGTGATCCAATTTTTTGGCATATAGTTTCTCATAATATTTTCTTAGAATTGTTTGTATTTCTGTGGTATTGGTTATTTCTTCTCTCTCATTTCTGATTTTATTTATTTGGGTCCTTTCTCTTTTCTTTTTGATCAGTCTGACTAGGGAGTTATCAATTTTATTAATTTTTTCAGAGAACCACCTCCTGGGTTCATTGATTTGTTCTACTATCTTTTTAGTTTCTATATCATTTATTTCTGCTCTAATCTTTATTATTTTCCTTCTAGTGGCTTTGTTGGTTGTTCTTTTTCTAGCTCCTTTAGGTGTAAGTTGGGTTGTTTGAGAATTTTCTTGCTTCTTGAGGTAGGCCTGTATTGCTATATGCTTCCCTTGTAGGGCTGCTTTGGGCTACATCCCTAAGATGCTTCAGGATGCTTAGGTTGCATCCCTAAGGTTTTGGACCGTCATATTTCATTTGCATTTGTTTCCATGTATTTTTTATTTCTTCTTTGTTTTCCTGGTTAGTAGCATGTTGTTTAACCTCCATGTATTTGTGGTCTTTCCACATTTTTTTCTCCTGGTTCACTTCAAATTTCAAAGCGATGTGGTCAGAAAATATGTATGGTATGACCTCAATCTCTTTGTACTTATTGAGGCCTGATTTGTGACCTAGTATGTGATCTATTCTGGAAAATGTCCCATGTGCACTTGAAAAGATTGTGTATTCTGCTGCTGTAGGGTGGAATGTTCTGGATATATCTGTTAAGTCCATCTGGTCCAGTGTGTCATTGAAAGCCATTGTTTCCTTGTTAATGTTCTGCTTAGATGATTTGTCCATTCATGTAAGTGGGGTGTTAAAGTCCCCTACTATTATTGTATTACTGTCCATGAGGTCCTTTATGTTTGTTGCTAATTGTTTTATATATTTGGGTGCTGCCATGTTGGGCACATAAATATTTACAATTGTAAGATCTTCTTGTTGAATTGCCCCCTTTATTATGATATAGTGCCCTTCTATATCTCTTGTTACAGTCTTTGATTTAAAATCTAACTTTTCCAATATAAGTATTGCTCCTCTTTCTTTTGACATCCATTTGCATGATAAATGTTTCTCCAACATCTCACTTTCTTTTCTTTTTTAAGATTTTATTTATTTATTTGTTAGAGAGAGAGCTCACAAGCAGGGGTAGCAGCAGGGAGAAGAAGCCGCAGGCAGAGGGAGACGCAGGCTTCCTGATGAGCAACAAGCCTGCTGTTGCACTCGATTCCAGGACCCTGGGATCATGACCTGAACCGAAGGCAGATGCTTAACCGACTGAGGCACCCAGGCGCCCCTCCATCATCTCACTTTCAATAAGAGTGTTCCTTAGGTCTAACAGGAGTCTCTTGTGGGTAGGATACACATGGGTCTTGTTTTTCATCCATTCTGACACCCTATGTCTTTTCATTGGAGCATTTAGACAATTTACATTCAGAGTAATTATTGATAGATATTATTTAGTGCCATTTGATTACTTGTTTTGTCCTTCTTTCAGGAGATGGTCTCTGTCCATCTCTTGTCTTTGTCACTTTTGATCTTTCCTTTCCACTCAAAGAGTCCCCCTTCATATTTCTTGCAGGGCTGGTTTAGTGGTCACAAACTCATTTAGTTTTTGTTTGTCCAGGAAACTCTTTATCTCTTCTATCTGAATGATAACCTGGTAGAATAGAGCAGTCTTGGCTGGAGATTTGTTCTATTCAGCACGTTGAATATATCATGCCACCTTCTTCTGGCCTGCCAAGTTTCTGTGGACAGATATGCTGCTAAATTCATGGGTCTTCCCTTGTCAGTTGGGGACATTTTTTGTCTTGCTGCTTTTAAGATTTCTTTATTTATTGCTATATTTTTCCAATTTACTTACAATATATCCTTGTGTTGACCTGCTTTTGTTGACATTGATAGAAGTTCTCTATGCCTCCTGGATTTGGATGTCTGTTTCCTTCCCCAGATTAGGGACGTTTTCAACTATTACTTCCTCAAATAAATCTTTTGCCAATCTCCCCTAGTCAAGGCACTGTCCCAGGAATAAGAAGTAAAACACATCCCTATCACCACAGGTAGGGACCTGAAAGTTCAGAAAGCAGTAGAAATAAACCTTGCTACTTTTTTACAATTCTACTACCTCAGCCCAAATTCCAATTGGAATTCTTTCCCAACTAAAGCTCCCAAACACCTGTTTTCTTTATCCTGTCAATTCCTCACACATTTTTTGCCTCTGTCTAAAAGGTATAAATACTGCCTGGCTTGGTCATTTCTTTGGGTCTCAATTTCATTATTGGGCCTCTGCATACAGGTAATAAAATTTTGGGTTTTTCTCCTGTTACTCTGTCTCATATCCATTTAATTACAAAACAGCTGGACGAACCCTGCGGGGAAGAAGGAAATGTGACCCTCCCCAAAACAAGTGTCCTGTCCCTAAGGCCATCTCAGGGACCCCATTCCCTGACCCCTCTGAGCAGCAGTCATGCATCCTCATTTCTGCATTTACACAGAGCCTACCTTCCCAGTAAACCACATTTCCATACCCAGTGGTTCCCGCAGTCTGCAAGACTAGGTCTGAAATGTGCTATAATATCATAACAATGAAAGAAGCTTTCTCCTATATTACAAAACAAGCATTCAAAAGAAGTCACCTGCAAAGGAAAGGGTTCAAAGATCTAAAACATATTCCTCCCTCTTCAGTGAGCCTGGACAGAACAGAACTCTGGCAAAGAGTAACCACAAAATGCACAGACTATGGGATACATGAGGGTCTTACAGGGGTGGCTGTACTCTGATTACTGATCTAGTAGTAATTTCATCATGATGTAGAGGGTCTGTTTAGAACTTACACTCGACACACTGCAGATATGCTACCAAATGACAGTCCTAAAGCCAGAACAGCCTACGAAGGTCGGGACACATAATCTGAGAAGCGCCCCCCCCAAGTCTTCTCTGTGCTGACTTGCACCACACTGGTTCTGCCTCACATTTGAGAAGCAAAATGCTTTCCATTGCAGCGAGGGGGTCTCCAAAGCTGTGTCTGATGGGTCTGGGGCCTCCTGGATACTGCAAGGGCTCTCACTATTTTGTATCCTTTGCTAATTGGTAGTAAATCTTCTTCTGGTTAAAAATTGTGTTTCATGTGAGTCTGACTGACATTTTGAGTCTCTGCAATCACTCATTATCTGAGCTGAGGGTGTGCACCCTGTGTTCCTCAGAAAGCAAAAGAGCTGGAAGAATCCATGAATTGCTCTAGAGCATCATGATCGTCCTGTCCTCCAGAGGCTAAACACAGATGGAATATAATAATTTGGCCAAGCCTTGGATACAATCCCACAGCCATGCCACAGTTATTGGTGAAAATTCAAAAGGAAACAGTCCAAATAATATTGGTGACGATTTACACAACCCTGGAGTCTGTTACAGCCAAAACATGGAGAGTGTGTGGAGGCAGATTCCTAACACTAGAAAAATGTTACAGAACAATTCTGAACTTGTGTTTGGTCTCCTAAGTGATTTCTTTTTTATTTTGGCATGAATTCCAGAGACCTTTATTATCTGTAATTTATTCCCATGTAACATAAACATCCAAATGCCATTCAAACATTCACTTAAAGGAAATAAATCTGTTTCACCCCAGGGCTCTGTGTGTCCTTAAGAGCAGAGAAGTGGATGCTCACCCAGAATAATAGGCTGTGTAATTTCATGAGACCTTGAGGGGTTTTGCACCAAAGAGAATTCATTTGAGGGATTTTAAAGTGACCATTTGCATATAACTGTCAGATACGGTTGAACCATAACAGAGAATAGAGGGGTGCCTAGGAGATTCAGTAGACTAAGCATCCAACTCTTGGTTTCAACTCAGCTCATGATCTCCACGTCACAAGATGGAGACCCCATCGAGCTCTGTGCTCAGGCCAGAGTCTGCCTGTCCCTCCCCAAATCCCTCGGCCCGTCCCCTGCCAGGTCTCTCCCTCTCTCTCAAATAAATGAATAAATAATAAAATCTTTAAAACAAAAAAAGAAAAATAATGGAGAGTGGGAAATTTGTCACATTTGGGGATAAACAGTATACATGACGCATCACTATGGTGTCAAGATATATCCCAGGTGTTCAAGTGGGAATACTGCGATGCTGTTAGCGATGCAGAGAGAACCTGACCGTGTGCATAATCTCCCCTGGCTGTCATTTCCAGCCTCCACATGCTGTCTCTATACAAAGATCACTTGTCATGAGCATGACCAGCTCAGGGGGTTCAAGGCCCTGAAGGATGCTAGTTAGCTGTCAGGATAGGGAACAGTAAGTACACTT
>NC_138376.1:888384-908659 GCF_054177405.1 Leptonychotes weddellii | reverse complement strand
TTCCCTTGAAAGAGGTGTTTATAAACTTTAAAAGCTGTCGTCCGATGGGCCACCTTCCAATCAGCCTACATCAAGGAGTTGCCTGAGAGCTTCCCTTTTGGGACACGAACAGGTCTTGGCAAATCCTCCAATACTGGGAGCCACTTAGAACAAAATGGAGCAGAAATGTCCCACAGATGTTGACCAGCTACACCACTGCCTGAGAGCAAGGCTGAGAGAGAGACGGAGACAGAGGTGGAGGTGGAAGCACACAAAGGACCTTCTTTAAGCCACTACATTTTCAGGGTCTTTTGTTATGGCAGCTTATCCTTTAATTTAGCTAATGAGTTTTCCACCGACTTCTCTGGATTTTCCTCCCAACTGCATTTAGACTCCAACCCTCCACTGCCCAATCATTAAATGTTGAAGTGCCTCAAACCTTGGTCTTAGGTGTTCTTCTTTCTCTAAAATCTCTCCCCATGAGATCTCCATCCTTATGACTGCAAATGTCTATGACATGCAATAACGCCAAAATCCCTGTTTATAATCAAGATCATTTCTATAGGCCCCCAGATTCTGTGTCTCAGCCACAGCTTTCCCAGAAAACAGAACTTGAAACAAAGGCTTGTGTGCAAGTACTTAGTGCAGAATGTGATACAGCATCAGGAGTAAAAGAAGGGGAGCAGAACAGGGAAGAAAAGTGGGTTTGTCATCAAGTGTCCCACCAGTGTGAGTAACTGGGTGCTTGGTCACATGTATTCCCCTGAAATAGGTCTTAGGAGATATCCCAAGAAGAAAGAAAGGAGAAATATTTACCCATCAGCTCCATTCCCCATTGGTCAAATTTCACTGCATGCAGTCCTAACTAAGCAGTCTCCCTATTCTCTACCAGGGTGTTGGAGTATTAGAAGAGCTGTAGAGGCCCAAGCTGAGGCATTGTCAAGTTGCACCCAAATAAAAATAGAGCTCACAGAGCTAACTACTGCAGCAGTGGTTGAAATTAGAAAAATGTGAGGCCCCGAAGATCTCAGGTGGTACTCAAGAGGTTCCTGAAACAGTCCACCCCTGACAACATTAAGATCCCTTTGTGTCCAAGCAAACAGGGTCCCCTGCAAGGTGGCTGCCAGCACAATCTCTATAAAATCTTTTTTTTTTTTTTAAGTAGGCTCCACACTGGGCCTACTGATCAAGAGTCAGATGCTTAACCGACTGAGCCACCCAGGCACCCCACGATCTTTATAAACTCTTAGTGCAAGAGATTTAGCAGAGCACTAGACTGGTTCAGTAGGTGACCTCATGGTTGTGGGTTCCAGCCCCACTTTGGGTGTAGAGATTACTTAAAAATAAAATCTTTAAAAAGAGAGAGAGATTTAGTAAAAATGCTACAATCTCACTGCTGTAAGCTGTTCAGAAGCTTTTGACCAAAAGTAGATTTGATTTATCTTCAGCTGTCACTTTAGCCTGTGTTGTTTGCCTGGAATGGTGGTCCAGATATTATCCTTAAGGGAACTATACCATTACTTGTCTTCCTCTTATATAGTCATGGCTGCTATAATTCCACATTCACACCCAGGCTCCAGATATACTCATTCCTTACCTTATGTGTAGCATCCACATGATCTACACAGTCATCTACATGATAATCAAGGTCAGTCATCTTCCACCAGTATCATAACCCCTTTCTTCACTTACTGGTCTAGTGGCATGAGGGTCCCAGAGTGGCCATAAGGTAGTCATAGCTTCAAGTTCAGTGAAACCCCTCTTGTGTTTCCTGATGGAAACATTGTCTTTCTTAGAATCATATATGGCTGACCTAGAGGGATGAGAAACACAAACTCTAAAGCCATATCATTTGGAGAAATGGTAAATAAATAAATAAATAAATAAATAAATAAATAAATAAATAAAATATATAATATGTATATATAGATATATATTTCATATATAGATATATATTTTGTATATATAGATATGTTATAGATAGATGATGATGATTGATGATAGATAGATAGATAGATAGATAGATAGATAGATAGATAGATCGATCGATCCTACTTTCATCTTTGGTTGATTGCAAAACTGCCCACAATTTTGCCCTCGTTCCTGAATCTATGTCTTTTTGCCATGTGACTTTGAAGCTCTTCCACCAAGAGGCAGAGTCTTTCCCCATTCTTTGAAACTGGGTTGGTCTTGTGACTTGCATTGGCCAACAGAATGCGGTAGAAGTGACATTGTGCCAGTTTTAAGCCTAGACTTCAAGACACCTTTCATGGTTTTACTCTCTCAGAAATCTGCCCCTACCATATGAACCACCCAGCCATCCTTCTGGAGGATGAGAGATCACATTGAGCAGACAGGTGTCATCCCAGCTATGGCCATTCTAGAACACTAAGCCCTAAATGAACCCAGATGCTACCTGCAGGCATTTGCATGAGTCTAGCCAAGGCCAGAAGAACTACCCAGCTGAGCCTACCCAAATTGCTGACTCATATAATTGTGAGATAAATAATGGTTGGTGTTTTAAGCTTCTAAGTTTTAGAGTGGTTTGTTATATAGAAAAAGCTAACATATGCACACCCTTTGGCATCTAGACACATAGGTTGTAGCACTGGGGACACACTACCATGGGATGGTTATTTTTCCATGCATATATACCATCCTGGAATATGGCATCCCCAAACTTCTGGGTGTTATCCCCAAGCTGACATATTAGCTGAGGCTTTACAAGGCTATTTCACTATTATATCAGGCTGAGTGCTTTGTGGGATGGAGTACATGATGAAACCAGTGAATCTTGACCATATGCCCATTGTCTCATCTTCTTTGCCAAAAAAATGGGCCCTCCTATCTCAGGCAATATTGATAAATCAAGCATTCAGAAGCCCAAGGATGGTGTTGTTGACAGAGTGCTGCAATCAGGGAAGACAAATCCTATATTTAGAGAATAAGTCAACTCATTTGTTTTTGGTGTAATGTTTGATATTTGTTGTTTTGGAGCCTCTTGGAAGGTGAAGGGGGAGATGTGTGTTACAAACCTTCCTGGGAGCCTGGAAAAATTTCTAGATCTTTTAATTCCTTGAATCTCCCTGGAGGATTATCTGCCAGGTACATTATCCCTAGGGTTGCAATTGGGAAACCCACAAAGGGGATAAAGTAATTGTTACCAGAGTTGAGGAAGCTTGGCAAGATTGGGTTCTCAAGCACTGCAAAGAAGCTATAAACTCTAGCGCTGGAGAGTCCTGAGGTCACTCCAACTCTCACCACAGTGGATACATCTGCCCCAAGAAGCATCCCATCCCTCAACCTCGTACATCCTGGAGGAGGGGCAACATTCCCTTTTTAAAAATTTTCCCATTACCCTTGAGACTTAGAAGCTAAAGTCTCTTCCCAGAAGATTCCTGATATGAGGATGTGGTAAGTGTGCTGGAAAGTGAGCAGATCTGAGAAGAATGGAGGAAGCAACTCTTTAAAAAAAAAAAAAAAGATTATTTATTTATTTGACAGAGCGACAGAAAGAGAGAACACAAACAGGGGGAACAGCAGAGGCAGAGGGAGAAGCAGGCTCCCCGCTGAGCAGGGAGCCTGATGTGGGGCTCAATCCCAGGACCCTGAGATCATGACCCAAGCCAAAGGCAGACACATAACCGACTGAGCCACCCAGGTGCCCCGGAAGCAAGTCTTTAGATAAGTAAGACAAACTCAGGTTCTACTCACGGCCACCAGGCATTGTCTAACATATCATAGTGCCTAATACCATTTGTGGACTGAATGAATGAATTGATTAATAAGTGGAAACCCTCCCTGTGAAGGTGTTAAATCCTAGATTCGGTAGTGGCTTAGTGAAAAGTGGACGAGATTTCAAATCAATTAATTCAGGTCCTGGCTCTGCTAACACTCAGTGTCTCTATAATGAGGATATGTGACCTATATTATAGAGGTGTTAGGAGGATTAGCAAACTATGAGAACATTTAGTGTGGCATCAAGTACTTGATAGTGGGAAGCCTTGTCTTTATAGTTTTTCTTTGTGAAAATTATATTATTTTTACACAATTTCAGAATTTACTCAGCTGGTTTCATGTAATTTCCATTGTTTTATCATGTTTCTAGAATGAAATCATTTGGTTGATAGAAAAGTGGAGGGGAGAGGTCTTTATGTTACCACTGCCCCACCCTCATGCACTGATGAAATCAATAAAACCTATGGTTACACATCCAGAGTATTTTCACATGCCCATAACTCCTTCTTTATGCCTCCTATAGATTATTGAAAAGCTCTTTCTGTTCCCTCCAGAGTACTTGTTTTCTGGAATATTTCTTTCGTACATACTCTGTAAATGAATTTTTCAATATTCTGATCAGTTCTTTAACAGAATCATATAAAGAGCTTAGGATAACAGTTAACAATAGGCTTGGGTCAAAATGAGAGAATACTAGAAAGATATGTATTAGCAGTTGAAAGAGTTGGGTAAATGAGGACCGAAATGCCAATGGGCATGAACCTGGCCCATGCTAGGAAGAAGGAGAAGAAATCTGTGTCTTCAGAACTGAGTTTAGGAAGAATTGCTAGGTCCGGAAGGTCAAAGGTGCAAAGGTGAGAGGGGAAAATAAGTAGGGGATATCCTTTTAGATGGACAAATCAATTAACAAAGAAGTCAGAGCTGAAGTAGAGTGCTATGTGACTCTCCCCTTTTCCTGAAAATCTACTTTAATCTTCCCTCTCTTCAGGCAGGTTTCCTGTTATTCAGTCCACATAGCATTAAGTGGCAAGAGCCCAAATTCTAAATTTTTATATCTCCTCTGTCCAAGAACTAAGCCACTTCACCTGGCCATTTCCCCCACTATCTCCAAAGCTCCTGGAGTGTCAGGGTAGAGACTTTGATGGAAGAAGAGGGACGACTACAGGGGCTGTTTTCTCTTGGGAGTTTCTCTTTAAGTAGAAGTGAAGGATCTACACACTAGTAGCAACTGTCAAGGCAGAGAGGCATTCTACAACATATGTGTAAAGTGGAGAAAGGCGTGCACTTTGCATCCAGAGAATCCAGGGCTCATTCAAATTTGCGTGTAGAATGCCTTTCACACTTCTGTTATTTGATCACTGGAAAAATAATCCAACAGAGTTCCTCCATTTCCTTCAGTTTCTGTCACCAGACTCTCCACTGCTTTGGCTAAGATACAATTTTTAAATATTTTCCTATGTTGCTCATAGTCTTCATGTAAACTATTTTTGAGAGGCTTAATTTTTTATACTTGTCAAGCATGTTACTGTATTTTTCTTTTGAATCTTAAAAAGCTAAGATGGTTTACCTTCTTCTTATAAATCCTAAATGGTAAATGTCTGACTGGTTTCCAAGCAGGATGGTTCATAGGATGTTGGATAAACATCTTGGAAAATTTTTCTCCTTTAAATCTCAAAGTTTGGCTTAGAGTCGCTTAGTGTGTCAGACTCATGGACATGTTCCAACACACAACTGGCAGCCAGGCAGCCACACGAAGTGCAGAATGTACAAGAGCCACTATAGACATCACAGGTAGGAAGAGGGGAGAGGTACAGAGGTCCCTTGGACGTCCTGGTGAGGTGCCGTTCCAGTAAGGGAGGATAAATAAAAAGTCGACTGATGAAATGGAAGGACATACCCACGGTCAGTGAAGCTCAGGACAGAGTACCAGAGAGGAGGCAGGATGGCCTAAAGAAAATATTTAATAAATGAGACAAGACTAGGTGAATAGACAAAAAAGAAAAAGGGAAAAAATTTTTTTCTGTCAAAAATATTTCATCCTCGGGCACCTGGGTGGCTCAGATGGTTAAGCGTCTGCCTTTGGCTCAGGTCGTGATCCCGGGGTCCTGGGATCGAGTCCCGCATCGGGCTCCCTGCTCCTTGGGAGCCTGCTTCTCCCTCTGCCTCTCTCTCTGTGTCTCTCATGAATAAATAAATAAAATCTTTAAAAAAAAAAATTTCATCCTCTTTGTTTTCATGCAGATATATCCATGCAATGGAAAAAGGAAACCAAACCAGCGTCTCCGAATTTCTCCTCTTGGGCTTCTCAAGTTGGCCAGAGCAACAGGCTCTCCTCTTTGTACTTTTCCTGTGTCTCTACTTAACAGGACTGTTTGGAAACTTGCTCATCTTGCTGGCTATTGTCTCAGAGCGCCGCCTCCACACACCCATGTATTTTTTCCTTGCCAATCTGTCTGTGGTAGACCTCTGCCTTCCTTCATCTACCGTCCCCAAGATGCTGCTGAACATCCAAGCACAGACTCAGACCATCTCCTATCCTGGCTGCCTGGCTCAGATGTATTTCTGTATGATGTTTGCCAACATGGACAATTTCCTTCTCACAGTAATGGCATATGACCGCTATGTGGCCATCTGTCACCCTTTGCACTACTCCACCATTATGACTCAGCTCCTTTGTGCCTCTCTGGTGTCTGTGTCTTGGGTCTTTGCCACTTTGAATCCCCTCTTGCACACCCTTATGCTCACCCGTCTGCACTTCTGCTCTAACAACATCATCCACCATTTCTTCTGTGATATCAACTCTCTCCTCCCCCTCTCCTGTTCTGATACCAGTATCAATCAGTTCATAGTTCTGGCTGCGGTGGGGCTGATCTTCATGGTACCTTCAGGGTGTATCATGGCATCCTATAGCCTCATCATCTCTGCTGTGATGAAAATCCCTTCTGCCCAAGGAAAACTCAAGGCTTTCTCCACCTGTGGATCTCACCTTGCCTTGGTCATTCTTTTCTATGGCGCAATCACAGGAGTCTATATGAGCCCCTCATCCAACCATTCATCTGAAAAAGACTCAGCCACATCATTGGTCTTCATGGTCGTAGCCCCTATGTTGAATCCCTTCATATACAGTCTAAGGAACAGTGAGCTGAAGGGGGCATTAAAGAAGGCTGTGGGCCAGACCAAAACCTTCTCCCAGTGATTTGTACTGACTGAAAGGCGTTCAACAGGAGACAAATCCTCATCAGGTCATCATTTTCATTCTAGTCATAGTTACAAAGCTGTTACCAAATACCTAACTAAACTTGGCAATGACCTAAATTTGCTACCTTATCACAGGCCTTATCTATTTGAGCTCCTGAAGATATTACTGTTGTGGGCAAACATGGATAGATAATATTCCTGAAAATACAGAAGGAACATGAAATCAACACTTGAATACATCATTAAGAACTCCCAGATGGCTCAGGACAACACAGAAACATACCATGGGGAGTGAATAGAGCACCCCCGCAGTCCTGTCCTCCTGGAGTAGACAGAAGTGATGTAACCACGTCACCGTGCATGAAAAACAGAAGAGAAGAAAACTGTTATGTAATAAAAGGTTCAAATCATAACTGCAATGAGAGGTTAAAGAGAAAAGATATTGGTGAGGGTATGTGAGGTTAAGTAAAGCTTTGAGAAAAAAGCCTCACTTAATCTGGATCCTGGATATAGGTGATTTTTACACAGAAACAATGAGACTATTCCAAACCCACGAGGAAGCCTGGTAGGTAAGAAGGAGCATGGTGTGTGTGAGTAAATGTACCAAATAAATTAATCTGAATGGGTAAAAGGTCCAAATGAGGGATTGGTGAGAATGAGGGGATGGGTTATTTCTCACCCTAATGTTTTTTATATTTAGTCATGTTTTATGATTATATTGTGTGTATTTCCTATAACCTGTCTTTATTCCCTTGTGTAAAAAGTAGCATTTATATCTTCCTTGTATATATGTATATAAATCTTATCATGGTCTACAAAGAATTGCCTGGAAGACTACTAATCCCATTTTTAAAATTAAAAATCTAGGACGCCTGGGTGGCTCAGTCAGTTAAACATCCGACTATCGGTTTTGGCTCAGGTAATGATCTCAGGGTCCTGGGATCAAGCTCTCATGAGACTGAGCGCCACATCGGGCTCCATACTCAATGCAGAGTGTGCTTGAGATTCTCTCTCTCCGTCCACATCTGCCCCTCCCTCTGCTCATGCTCTCTCTCTAAAATAAACAAATTGGGGTGCCAGGGTGGCTCAGTTGGTTAAGCGTCTGCCTTCTGCTCAGGTCATGATCCTAGGGTCCTGGGATCGAGCCCCCCGTCGGGCTCCCTGCTCAAGAGAGAGCCTGCTTCTCCCTCTGCCTGTTGCTCCTGCTTGTGCTCTCTTTCTCTGTCAAATAAATAATATCTTTTTTAAAAATCAAATTTAATTAATTAATTAAATTAAAAATCTGTGCTGTTATTTAGAGTTGCCTATATGAGAAGCGACCATACCAGCAATTGATAATATTTGCCTTTGTGATCTTTGATTTGGAACTCATAGTTGATTTAACAGACTATTTTCTGGGTCCATTGTGTTGCCCAGAGCCATGCAAAGTGCCTTTCTCCATATGCCATATGTCCCATAGTTTAAGTCATACTATCCAAAATATCTCTTCAAAGTTGGTAAAAAGGAAAAAAAAGCAAATAAATAAAATGCTCAATCATTTTCATATATGTAATAATTAACAGGCAGAAATAAAGATAACAAGATTTTTTTAAAATCATCCTGCTATAAATGTTTGTCTTCTTTCTTTATGATGAGAAGACCATCTACAAGTTACGCTTGTGTTTTTTACTTTTTTCTTATGAGACAGAGATCAGAAAACTTTGCTGGAGCTTGTAAGGACCAATGTAAGCAACACTGGGTGGGACAGAGAAGCAATGACAATAATGGACCAATCAAATCCCAATTTTCTATGTCTTGAAAGATCTTTGTATGCATCAGCTTTCTTAGTTGCAAAGAAACAGAAATCAATGCTGCTTAATTAAGCAGAAACAGAATTTAATAAAAGAGTGTTGGGTAATTCATAAAACTGCTAGAAGGGCTGGAGAACCAGTGTCATGAGCACGCTATGAAGGCACACATACGAGCTGTGTCTTTCCACAATGTCAGTTTTATTCAATCATAAAGCAAAGTTAAATCACAATTATAAAGCAGGTTCTGGATTCCAAACTCAGTGACAATTCACCATGTGAATAAACTTGGCTTCTTTACACAACACACAAGGCAGGAAGGAAGACAAGCCACACAACAAACAAGATAACAGAAGGGTGCAGGAAGTTAACGAACCAAGTGCGAAGTCAGTTCACGGGCCTACAGTTGAGATAAGGCCTCGGTTTGGTCCCGGTCAGCTCTCGGCACTGCTTATGTTCAAGCAGTGAACATAATTTAATAAATTCCAACTTATTTTTCATGGATTATGCTTTTGGTTGTTGTCTAAAATATAACCACTAAATTCAAGGTCATGTAGAATTTCTCCATGTTTTCTTTTAGAAGTTTTATAGTTTTGGATTTTACATTTGGTCTATGATCCATTTTGAGTTAATTTTGTGAAAGACAAGGTGATTTTCTTGCATATAAACATCTAATTGTTCCAACACCATTTGCTGAAAAAAGCTATCCTTTCTCCATTGAATTGCCTTTGCACCTCTGTCATAAATTAGCTGAGTATATTTGTTTGAGTCTATTTCTGGGCTCTATTCTATTCCTCTGACCTATGTCTATTTCCACTGACCTATGCCATCTTGACTACAGTAGTTTTATAGCAAATATTAAAATTATAGTGTGAATCTAACTTTGTCCTTCTTTTTCAATATTGTGTTGGTTATTCTACATCTTTTCCTTCCCATATAAATGTTAGAATTAGTTTGTCAATATCTACAAAACAGCTTGCTGTGATTTCTGAGAGTTATGTTGAGTCAACAGATCAAGTTGGGAAGAATTGACACCTTAACAATTCTGAGTCTTCCAATACATGAACATAGAATATCTCTCCATATGTTAGATTTCTTTGAATTATTTCATCAGTGTTTTGTAATTTTCTGCATACAGAGCCTATACCTATTTTGTCAAGTTTATACCTAAGTATTTTCTTTTTGACTTTCAGATATTGACCTTGTAACCTGCAACATTGCTGTAATTGCTTGCTCCAGATTTTTGTTTTTTGGTCTCTGGGATTTTCTACATAGAAAGTTTATATGTGAATAGAGATAGCTTTATTTCTTCCTTTCCTTTCTGTATACCTTTTATTTATTTTTGTCTTACTGTCCTAGTTAGGACTTCCAGCATGATGTGAAATAGTAGTGAGAGGACAGCTTTATCCATTTTCTAATCTTGAGGAAAATATTCAGCTTCTCATCTGTAAGTATGGAGTTAGCTGTGGTTTGCTGGGTGGGCGGGTGGGTTGTTATCTGTAGATGTTCTTTATCAAGTAGAGAAAGTTTCCATCTACTACTAGTTTATTGAGAGTTTGCATCACAAACAGCTTTTGGATTTTGTCAAATGCTTTCTCTGAATCAAATGATTATGATTTTGCTTTTTTAGCCTGTTGATTATATTTGTGGATTATGTTGACTGATTTCCAAATGCTGAACCACTCTTGCATGTCCACTTGGTTGTTGTATATAATTCTTTTTATATACCACTGGATTTGTTAATATTTTGTTGAGGATTTTTGCATCTAAGTTCATGAGACAGCTTGGTCTGTAGTGTTCTTCTTGTAATGTCTTTAAATGGTTTCGGTAGTAGATACAGTAGAAAGTTAGGAAGTGTTCCCTCTGCTTCTATTTTCAATAGATTGTGAAGAATTGGTCTTTAACTGCTTGACAGAATTCACTAATGAAACTATTTAGTGGGCTTGGTGCTTTTTCCAGATAGTTATTAATTAGGTAGAGCAAGGAGGATCACTGGGGATGATAGAGCAGAATAAGCTAGGGAGAGAGTAATAGATTACATGGGGTATAGGTCAAATGGGGTCTCATAGGCCATTTTAAGAACTTTAGGTTTTGCCTTGCCTGAAATGGGGAGCTATTCAAAGGTTTTAAGCTGAGGGCTAGTTTAGGGATTGAAAAATAATTTTCCCTCTATCATTCTGAGTTCTCAGTTGAAATCCCTATAATAAAAGACATTAACAAGAGAAAAACAAACAGAAGTTTATTAACATGTATACCTCATGAGTACACAGGAAATACCTAGAGAAAAATGAGCAACGAAAAGAGTAACTTAGGATTTCATTTAACAGGGAAAGGGGACAAGAGATGTAGGCCTTTTAGGGGAGAGTAAATGATTTTTAGTAAAGATGAATGGGCCCTTAAGAGAACAGATGGGAGGTATGACTGATGTGGGAAACAAAGTGTAAAGAAAGAATTAAATTTCCTTACTGCCTACAGCCCAGTGTCAAGTCCTTGAAACAGGCAAAGTGACCTTCCTCTGGGATTTCAGCTGCCTTGATGTTGACACTTCGCTAAAGTGGCAATCTTAGCTTAACATTATCCCGACGCCCCAGGATCCTGTTAAGTCTACTTTAACATATAAAAATTCCTTTGGAAACACTCCTTTGTCAGGGTGTGGTGTCAAAGGAAAAAATTCCTTTGGATGAGCAATCATCCTCCAAGGATATGACCCACTGATATACATCTGAAGGGTCTCATGACTGAGTTCTTACTAAACAGTAATAAATGACCTTTTCCTAACAATAGCTAGCCCCCCTCAGGATCCTGGAAACCTTGCTTCCAAAATACCTTGGGAGGCTTGTGCTGTCCCCAAACCCCTCCCAACGTGATAGCATATAATCAGTCACCCATCGCTACCCCAGTGCAGCTCTTTCTGCCCACGGGCCCTGTCCCCGTGCTTTAATGAAACCACAGTTTTCCACTGAAGACATCTCAAGATTTCTTTTTTGGCTGTGGGCTCCAAACCCCATTTCTACATCATGATCATTTGTGACAAGTTTGTCAGGGTGTGGTGTCAACTTCTTTCCTATGATATGAGCCAATCTTCCCTAGCTGATGAAACTTCTGGGGAGGGTATTTACAACAATTGAGTTTATTCTGGAGGATCTGTCTTTAGGCAGATAAGGGAAAGTCAGAGAAAGCGTCTTTCCACATTTGCTTTTTTTCAAGTGCCTACAGCTCAAAATAATCAATATATCAAAGGCGCATATTTTGAGGAGGTGTGTTCTACTACCCTTCAGCAGCATGACAGAACTTAGGCCGCAACAGCTCTGTTAAGAATAGACTGGGCGCCTGGGTGGCTCAGTTGGTTAAGCGACTGCCTTCGGCTCAGGTCATGATCCTGGAGCCCCTGGATCGAGTCCCGCATCCGGCTCCCTGCTCGGCGGGGAGTCTGCTTCGTCCTCTGACCCTATCCCCTCTCATGTGTTCTGTCTCTCTCATTCTCTCTCTCTCTCTCAAAAAAAAAGAATAGACTGTGGGGGGTGCCTGGGTGGCTCAGTTGGTTAAGCGACTGCCTTCGGCTCAGGTCATGATCCTGGAGTCCCGGGATCGAGTCCCGCATCGGGCTCCCTGCTCGACGGGGAGTCTGCTTCTCCCTCTGACCCTCCTCCCTCTCATGCTCTCTATCTCATTCTCTCTCTCAAATAAATAAATAAAATAAAATAAAAGAATAGACTGTGGGGAACACAGAAAGAAGCAGAGGGAACATGTAAGAGGTTTACTGCCCTAACCAGAAGAGAGTGTATCAGTCCATCTTTAGGAGAATGGATGCCATATTCACAACTGGCATTATACAGTAATGAAAATTAACTTTAACTCAACAACGTGGATAAACCGTAGTGACCTATTGTTAAGTGAAAACAGCAAATATCAGAAGATTACCTATGGCATGATGCCTTTTAGATGAAAAACAAGAAAACTAAACCATATATTGCTTTACCATGCATACTTATCTAATAGAACTATTCCTTCAAAAAGAGACTAAACACAGATTATAGGGGTTACTTCTGTTGAATAGAAAACCACAGGCCCAGGTGGAGTTACTTGCCTCCAGAATAGCAAACCAGGACAAAATTACAGTTGCAATCTCCTCAGGAGTGAAATTTTAAGCAAATCAACCAAGAATTTTCTGGTCAGCACCAATAAGGTCACATGGGCCCTCTTCATTCCCTTCTCCCCGCCCCCCCAAGAAGATGAGGTAATCTGCAATAGAAGACCCCCCCCTCCTCACCTTCCCCCCCACCCCCGCCAAGGGAAGGCCACCTTGCCTTGAAACAATGCTTTTCCTTTGGCTAATAACTTCCTTGCTCCACTCTCTTTCCTATAAAAATCTTAGATTTTTGTACCACTCCACGCTCCTCTCTTACTACGGCTTAATCAGTATGATCAGATCTTCTTGCTTACTCGGTTGAATTTCGGTTAACACCGCACGTGAGAGGAGGTACTGAAGGAGCAGCAGTGAACGTAAGTCACCGTCAACATTCTAGTCCTCACACATTGGCCCACGGATTCGAGAAAGTCCACGTTTCGGGCCACGCACAGGCCGTCGTGAGTCCGGCTATAACCGGCCACGTTTGTAACCTGCGCTCCCGGAAGCCCCGGGAGGCTTTGCAAGGGTGAGGTCTGAGCGCGGTGCGTGGCTTCCGTCCCACTCCCCAGACTGAAGTCCCGGCGAGGCCGCGCTTCCCGCTACACAGGGGGGCAAGGACCCCACCCCAAAGCCCCGAGAGCTTCGCGAGCCGCGGAAGCTGCCTGGGAAACAGGAGTCGGAGCGCGGCAGAGACGCCAAGACTTCTGGGAGTCGCAGTGCAGCGCCAGGCCGCCTTCTGCGCAGGCTCAGGGCCCACGAGGACGGAAGCTTTGAGAGAGGGTGCAGCGCCGTGCCCCCACCGGAAGTGTCCGATCGGAACCACCCTGTAGGAGAGGTGAGTCCGGGTTTGGGACCCATGCGTCCGACCTTTTGTCCCCTCCAAGCACCTAGTCCCTACGACTTTACTTCGGGATTGCAGCAGCCCCGCGGCGCCCTGGAGCCGGGGCCGCGGAGGAATCCCGAGGAAAAGTGGCACTGAGACTCGGCATTCGGAGGACACTGTGCCCGCCTCCTTCCAGAGGGGCGGGTTTCCATGGTTACCCGCGCCGCGCGTTACGTCACCGCCGCGGGCGGGGCGCCGGGCCGCGGGCCGGGGTCACTGACGGGAATGGCGGGCACGGCGGCGACCTCGGGGGGCGGCTTCTTGCCTGGAGGAGCTGCCCGGGAGCCCGCCCCGACGCCCGCTTTTCGCGGGAGGGGTGCCCGCCTTCTCGTGGGGAAAGCGGGGCGGCCGGACACTGGATGCGTGTTGCGCCCCGTGTGCCCGGGGACGCGGTGGAAGCGGCGGAGACGGTCCGCCGGGCGGGCGGTGGGCAGGACTGCGGCGTGCTTCGGTGCGGGAAGCCTCCCGGCCGCTCCCCTGCACGCCCCGGCGCCTGCCCTCACCGAGCGCCCGCGCTCCCGGCTCGATCCTCCTTCCTGTCTGTGCCGGCGGCGTCGGGAGGCTCTCGGGCTGCCCTCCCGTTCAGCGAGTGTGGAAACTCGGAAAACGGGAGTGCAAGGCCCTTGACCTCCCGGAGTAACGGTCATGGAGGAGGAAAAACAGCCAAAGCCAAACATAATTCGAGGTCACGGGTGTTGTGCCCGAGCTCCGTGGAGTTGTGGTATGCCCTGCGGGCTCGTCGCAGCCTCAGTCGGCGTCCATCCCGCTTCCTCGGCTTGCCTCGGTGCCGTTTGGATCTTTCCCACCTTGTATTGCCCGGTATTTGCTGCCCCGCGCGGACTCTCTCTCTCTCTCTCCCTCTCCCGCCTCCGAGCCGTTAGGATATTCGATCCCGCTACCGTACAGCTTGGCTAGTCCTTCAGTCTTCAGCAGTTATCAGCATTTCAGCGTGTGTTAGGTGAAACCTACTTAGTTATTTAGATGTTTTTAATGCACGTGGGTCTTACGTCCTTTTTTCCCAACTGTTTTTACAAACTCAAGCACCATTGAATTCCTTACGGCTGTACATCAAAATACGGATTTTCCAGGTATACCCATACTGACCCAGACAGTATCCCAGGAATCACTTTCTAACAAAGTTCCCACATGATTAATCAGCTGGGAACTCAGACTTTCTTGGAAACCATTACTGTACAACTTCTAGCCTTAGCTTGGCTTGTGTTCAGATTCTTAATAAAGTACATGTCAGTGCAACAGTGGGCACTCAGCTGGTGAAATGTGTAGTAGAAGGCCCCGCAAGATTGATAGTTGCATCCTGCTCTTGCACTCTAGGCTTCACATCTAAATTCCTGTTACTCAGTTTTTCAGTGCAGAAACCAGACATTCCCATGTGCTAAGACTCAAGGAACTGGTATTTAATAACGAGACTCACAGTCGACAGATAAGCAAGTCATGGTGCTGGTTTATTTTATTTAACTTTATTGGTGAGATGATAGGACTTAATGTCCAAGATATGGACTGAGCCACGAAACTAGGGAGGTAGAGAAGGAACTGTTGGGATAACAGGAAACCTATTTGAGACCTTTGCGGAAGGAACTAGTTAACACTGATTGAAACTGTTAGCCTCTGGCTCTTGAGAAAAGTTACCCTGGGGCACCCAGCTGGCTCAGTTGGTGGAACAGGTGATTCTTGATCTCAGGGTTGTGAGTTCCAGCCCCACACTGGGTGTAGAGATTACTTAAAATCTTTTAGGGGCGCCTGGGTGGCTCAGATGGTTAAGCATCTGCCTTCGGCTCAGGTCATGATCCCAGGGTCCTGGGATTGAGCCTGATTCTCCCTCTCTCTCTACTGTTCCCCCTGCTTGTGCTCTCTCTGTCAAATAAATAAATAAAATCTTTTTTTAAAATCTTGTAAGAAAAGGAAAAAAAGTTACCCTTATTACTTAAGAGATTTATAAGTAATCCTAGGTCCAGATTTTGAATTAATAATTATCATTCCAAGCTTGCATTTTCCTCACACTTGTATAAGTATGGCCTCTCTATGTTTCTCTTTTCATATTGCAGTCCATCCTAGAAATGAACAACATGTTAATGTCCACAAACGGTATTTGTCAGGTCATTCTGCTCAGAAGCTTTCCTTGGCTCCCCAGTGCCTAAAAGATAAACTCTGAATTCAGGGTCTTGGCATTTGAGGCTTTCTATGGTAGGGCCTTTGCCTCTGTGATTTCCTTATACAAACCTACTGAATTTTTTCCTTTCCCACTTCTGTGATCCTACCATTAACTGGTTCAGGCTGTTTCCTTGCTTGTAATTTCCTATTTTTCTCTCTCCCACATCCTATCAAATCCTTTCCATTCTTCAGAAGTTAATTTTTTCATTAAGTTTTCCCGGACCATTGCAACCTGCTAGACTTTGCACCTCCAACTTTGTGAAGCACTTTATTGTTTTTCTTATGCTGGTCTTTGTTGTCTTTATGACTTACGTATAATTTAATTGTATGTGGTATGTTAACATGTAGCATTGCCTTAAATTTATAAATCTTATATTTATTGTTTCTACTTTAAGATATTTTGTTTTTATAGGTGCCTGGGTGGCTCAGTTGATTAAGAGTCCATCTCTTGATTTCTGCTCAGGTCATGATCTCAGGGTCGTGGGATTGAGCCCAGCCTTGGACTCTGAGATGGGCTAGGAGTCTGCTGGAGATTCTCTCTCTCTCCCTCTCCCTCTGTCCCTCCCCCCAACTCACACACGTGCGCCCTCTCTCTCTCTCTCTAAAGTAAATGAATCTTAAAAAGAGGTATTTTGTTTTTAAATTTTAATTTTAAGCTGCTTTGAGGTAGAAATTATGTGATAGTTGTATTCCACAAAGTATTTCAGTGCTTTTACATATAGTAAATGCCTAGTACACTTCTGTGTAATGGAAAATGATTATTTCTGTGATGTGATCTTTCATCTTCATAGACAGTAATAGTTATTTTTTATCCCTTAGAAGAGCCCTTGAAACTAAATAAGACTGTTCACAAAGCAGAAGTGGGTTTCCTGGTAATACATTTCATCCAAACATGACAACAGAATCAAAGAAAGCTACAGCTCAGAACCTTCAGGAGAATGAAGGACTTCTGATAGTGAAGATAGAAGAGGAAGATTTTGTCTGGAGGCAGGACACTTGCCTCCAGAGAGGCGATCCCCTCAGGCAGGAGCTCTGCCGGCAGCTTTTCAGGCAGTTCTGCTACCAGGATTCCCCTGGACCTCGAGAGGCGCTGAGCCGGCTCCGGGAGCTCTGCCGACGCTGGCTGCGGCCCGAGACGCACAGCAAGGAGCAGATCGTGGAGCTGCTGGTGCTGGAGCAGTTCCTGACCATCCTGCCCGAGGAGCTGCAGGCCTGGGTGCGGGAGCGGCACCCGGAGAGCGGGGAGCAGGCGGTGACTGTGCTGGAGGATCTGGAGAGAGGCACTGATGATGCAGTGGTCCAGGTACTCAAGGGGCGGGAGATCTAAGACCTCCACATGGATGGAGTCCCACAGTGGGAGGAAAGGGCCGGAGATTGAACGCCCGGGGAGACCTGCAGGGGCTGGTGGGTCAGTGTGCCTTTCTGTTTCCTTTCTGCCACCTGTGGTCCTGTGCCACATTCTGCATTTAAGTCAGACTTAATCCTTCTGCAGTTTTGTATTCCTACAGGAGGTTCTCTTTGTTTTTGGAAGATGTTCAGATACCCAGCAGGGATTCTCTCACAAGCCCAAATGTACTTTATTTTTCTCAGGTTCCAGCCCATGCACATGGACAAGAGATATTCAGGAGAAAGGTGGTACCTCCTGGACCAGCACTTAGTGTCCAGTTGCAGCCAGTGGACCCCGAGACCCTTCATGGTTCTTCAGCACCCCTTCTGCTGGACGGTGGTAAGGGGCAGTACTGCATGCAGTTCATGTCACTGAAGGAATGGACTGTGAATGTCCCTTCTCAGAGTAGCCTCTGTTACCATAGGTGGTCCTTCCCTTTATCACCCCATGAAAAGTAGAGAACTTTTTCCCTATGTGTCATTGACCAATTAAAACAAAAACAGAGAGAGAATTTGGTTCCTTAACCAGAATATTTACGTTTTCCCATTTGTTCTTCATCCAGAATATTTCCAAAACACAGGATATTTTTATGAGTAAATTAAAGGAAAGAAAAATAAACGCATGAGAAAACGTCAGGGAATAAGTAAAAAAACAAAAGAAAAAGGAAGAAACACATCAAGAGAAACAACACATTTTAGTAGAGAAGCAGATACATAATGATATACTTGGAAGTGGAATATAATTCACAGATACATAGAACAAGATCCACATTATTGTCTCTCTTACTGTATTTTTGGTCTTACAAAGCTTTCATTTTTTATAGGAAGTCAGCATACTTCTGGCGACTACCTCCATGGAATACTCATCACTGTTCTAAAACTCCTCTGTTTAAAAAGTTCGTGGACTCAATATTACTTTAGGTGTGAATGATCTCAAAAATAAATTCAAGAATAATTACAGTTAGTTTTGGGGGCACCTGGGTGGCTCAGTTGGTTAAGCATTTGCCTTCAGCTCAGGTCATGATCTCAGGGCCCTGGGGTCAAGCCCCAGGTCAGGCTCCCTTGCTCAGCGGGGAGTCTGTTTCTCCCTCTCCCTCTGCTCCTCTCTGTCTCTCTAATAAATAAATAAATAATCTATAAAAAAAAAAATAATGATCTTTAAAAAATATATAAGTAAATAAATAGATAGGTAGATAAATAAATTAGTCAGTTTTTTAAAAAATACCCAAATTCTGCTTTCCAGTTTGTTCTGGAGAGATTGCCATCCACTCCATCCAAAATCATGCATTTCCCCCAGCCTAAGATCAGCATGGCCTAACCACCTTTCCTGCCTTAGCATATTCTAGACAAAGGAAACCCTGCAACAAAGAGGGGGTGCTTGGGGTGCCTGGGTGGCTCAGTCATTGGGCGTCTGCCTTCGGCTCGGGGCATGGTCCCAGGGTCCTGGGATCGAGCCCCGCATCGGGCTCCCTGCTCCACGGGAAGCCTGCTTCTCCCTCTCCCACTCCCCCTGCTTGTGTTCCCTCTCTCGCTGTGTCTCTCTCTGTCAAATAAATAAATAAAACCTTTAAAAAAAAAATAACAAAAAGACAAAGGGGGGGTGCTTGATTGAAGCACAATATAGAGTCGTAAGTATAGTATAAATTTGTGAGCCAGAAGGCAGGAATTGTGAGGACTTAATCATAAATGGATTCTGGAAACCAGGCGGAGGAGTTCAGGTGTGTTGTGGAAGAAAAGAGAGGGAAGATTTCTGAGTAGGGTATAGGAAGGGAAAGGATGTTAAGGACAGTCTGGTGAGGGTATTCAGGATGACTAGGAAGAACAGCTCAGAGTCAAAACAGTGGGAGGCGGGGCGCCTGGGTGGCTCAGTCGGTTGGGCAACTGCCTTTGGCTCAGGTCATGATCCTGGAGTCCCGGGATCGAGTCCCGCATCGGGCTTCTTGCTCGGCAGGGAGTCTGCTTCTTCCTTTGACCCTCTTCCCTCCCTTCCCTCCCGTGCTCTCTGTCTCTCATTCTCTCTCAAATGAATAAATAAAAATCTTTAAAAAAAAAAAACAGTGGGAGGCTGTGACAGTCCCCTCGATAGGAAGAGTGACAAGGATAGTGGTAGCAGAAATGTAAAGAAGGGGATGTGTTCAGGGTACATTTAGCAGAAAGTGCTTATAGAACTTGATTAGCCATGGACGATGAAAAAATGGGTGGGTGGGTAGATGGTTGAAGGTTTTCCCCTCCACAGGCATTCTACGTGCTCTTACCAGTTTTTCTCTTGTGTCCTTGTCCATCACACCTTTCCCTTGAAAGGCCACATTTTTAGAGTAGCCAATTGAAGTACCAATATGTAACTGTCTTGTGTATATCTCAAATTTTTTTTTCTTCCAACTCAGCAAACAGATATTTACCAGTTTGTATTTTCATTCTTTTAGGTAATGAGAGTGAAAACAATGGATCCATGCCAAAGTTGGACATTTATGAAGAAATGGAATCACAGAGGATTCTATCAAGAAGAATTTCAGGATTCATGTCAGAAGGATCTGCTGAACCTCAAGACATCTGTAAGTCTGCAGGCAGGTTAAAGAGGCAATGGGAAAAAGAATCAGGAGGGTCTCAGAGACCATCATCTGCTCAGGATGGAGGTTTTAGTAAAATCCTTACCCACAAAAATACACTGACAGATGACATTAGCCATGATGGTTGTGAGAGAAGCTTAAACCTGAATTCAAGTGAATTGACACACCAGAAATCTTGGAAACACAGTACCTATGACCAAAGTTTCAAATGGAATCCAGATTTTATTAAGCATCAAAGAATTTATGCCAGAGAAAAAATTCACCAATATGGAACATCTCTCAAGAGTCCAAATCTTATTAAACATGCAGCAATTTTTAGTGGGGAGAAAACCCACCAGTGTAATGAGTGTGGGAAAGCTTTCAGACACAGCTCAAAGCTTATCAGGCATCAGAGAATCCACACTGGAGAGAGGCCCTATGAATGTAATGAATGTGGGAA
>NC_138376.1:869019-887884 GCF_054177405.1 Leptonychotes weddellii | reverse complement strand
AAACAAACTGAGGGTTGCTGGAGTGGGAGGTGGGGTGGAAGGGATGGGGTGACTGGGTGATGGACACTGGGGAGGGTATGTGCTCTGGTAAGCGCTGTGAATTGTGCAAGACTGTTGAATCTCAGATCTGTACCTCTGAAACAAATACAATATATGTTAAGAAAAAAAGAAGAAGATAGGAGGGGAAGAATGTAGCGGGGGAAATCGGAGGGGGAGATGAACCATGAGAGACGATGGACTCTGAGAAACAAACTGAGGGTTCTCGAGGGGAGGGGGGTGGGAGGATGGGTTAGCCTGGTGATGGGTATTGAAGAGGGCACGTTCTGCATGGAAAATATATATATATATATATATAAAATAAAAAAAGTGGGGGACGGGGTTCGCACGTCGTTAGCCTTTCAGAAGGTGAAAGACCACACGCAACTCAAAACCGCAGCGCCGCCCCTCGGAGGCCACCACCGAGAGGAGCGTCTCCCAGAGAGGCCGGAAGCGGCGCTGTGCCCCGGGTGGCCGCCCCTCGAGGCCGCGCGGAGGTTACCACCGACAGCATCTTGCCGAGAGGCCGGAAGCGGCCGGCTTCCGCCCGTGGTGGCTACGCAGCTTCCGGCCGAGTTGTGTGGCGGCGGCGAGGGGCGCTGCGGGGCCTGAGGCGGGTCGCGGCCGAGACTGATGCCCGCAGCGCCCGTTTCTCACCTCCCTGGGGCTGCTCCTGAGGTTCAGGAACAGAATTCCGAGAAGAAGCCGGCGGCTACGGCCGCGGCCCGCCCTGACGGCCCCGGAGCGCGCCCGGTTCGCCTGTGTTCGCTCCCCTCGGCGCCGGCTGTGCGAGTCCTGGGCTCCCGGACGACAGCGGCGGCGCGGGCCCCGCGGGAGGGATGGGCGTGTGGTCCCCACGGACCCTCAGACCTGCCTCTTCTTGTGGGGGAACGTCTGCGCTCGGGGTGCCCGTTTTCTGGCCAGGATCCGACGTCTTCTCTGGATTTGCTTGTGCCGCAAAACAGCGGCGTGTTTGGTTTGGTATTTTTCCTTTCCTTCCACGATCTTTCCGTGTTACAACTTTTGACCGGCCTAGTTTGTGCTTTCCGTCACACGTGACGAATTTCACCGGGATTGTCGTTTTCCTTTGGAATTAATCTTTCAGCGAGGTGGTTTTTTGTTGTTTTTTTTTAAGATTTTATGTATTTGGGGGGACTGGCGGGGCAGGGCATGAGAATCTCCAGCGGACTCCACGCAGCGCTGAGCCCTCACCACCCGAGATCGTGACCCGAGCCGAAGCCAAGAGTGCGACACGACTGACTGAGCCACCCAGGTGCCCCCTCAGAGTTTCAAGATGACTAGTCAGCTTTAACCTCAGCAGAAGTGTTCGGCGCCCTTGTGCATTTCTGTAAGTTAATGGTTTGTTTTGCCTTAGGAGTAGCCAAAAAAATTCACCCCCGACACCGTCTCCTTGAAGCAGGAACTGTGAAGTAAGTTTGCTCAAGCAGTGAGAGCCCGTAATGGAGGCAGCCTTGGCTGTTGATCTCAAAGGGAGAGGAGGACCGCCCTGGGAGCTGAGAACGTGCGCTGTGCAGGAAGAGCTCCCAACAACCAGGCGGTAGATGCTAGTCCTAACCTCAGGCAGTTTTGTTACCGGGAGACCCCTGGACCCTGGGAGGCTCGGAACCAACTCTAGGAACTTTGCGGTCAGTGGCTGATGCCGCACCAAGGAGCAGATCCTCATCATCGTGCCCAGGAGCTCCAGGTCTAAATTAGAGGATCAGCCAAAGACCAGAGGAGGCAGCGATGGGGGGGGGGGGGTTGGAGGGAGCGCTTGATGAAACAGGACAGCAGGTGTGATTAAATGAGTTAATATCTAGCGAGGGAGAGAAGCATCCGGACAACCGTGGGAGCAAGGTTACAAAGCTTCAGGCTCCACTCAGCCAGGCCAGAAGTATTAGTGTCAGCCTTTCCCATTCTCTCATGCTTTCTAGTTTGTTTCTTACTTCTTGAAGGTGGAATAGACTGTGCGTCCATTTTTCTCTATTCTGTGCCCTGAGAATTGTCCCCTAAGGCGTCCTTCTGAGATAATAACTCCGGTTCACTCATTGAGTCTTTCACAAACCCGACCATATCTTGTTTGCAGGCCGTAGCCAGGACATGTGGCATGGGAGTACGTTCAGAGCACACACGCAGCGTAGAAGCCACCAACGACTCCAGCCCGTGAAGTATCTAGAATTCCAGGCCATTCATGAGCAAGGTGAGAGAGGGTGGCTGAAAGTTCTGCTAGCTATCCAGGTTGAAAAGCATTAGGAACACCGGAAACGTAGAAACGCCATGCTGAATCAGACTGAATATCTATCCTCTCAAGTATCACATTCCCACTTAGGTAGCACTAACAAAGGACATGATACAGAATAACATAATGCTGTCTTCCCTATTATCAGCCTCAGGAGGAAGTTGTATACCAGCATTCCTAACTTCATTTAAAAACCTCTTCAGACTGTTCTCATAAAATAAAATTTATCTTTATTTAAACCTGTTTATATTTTCGTCATATGTAATATCGTGGCCTAATTTCTACTGTACATTTAGTACTTGCTCTGTAAAGTAGAACTTAATCTTTTGCCTTAAAATGACCTTTTCTGAATTTCCCTGATTATTTAAAGCCATTTTGTACCTCTTTACTGTGCCCTTGTAATGGAATCTATGTCATCTACCTAATCTTTCAGACTCATCTAACCCTGTTTAGTTTTTCCTTTAGTCCCTGCTGTCTTTAGTTAAAAAGTCACAAATCATTCTAAAATATAGATCTTTCCTCTTCAGTATTATCTCCTCATTGCCCCCATTCCCTCTAACTTCAGTATATTTTCATCTGTTCTGACTACAGTTAAAAACAAATTATTTTGGGGCACCTGGGTGACTTGGTTGAGCGTCCAAATCGTGATTTCAGCTCAGGTCATGATTTCAGGGTCCTGGGATCAAGCCCCAAGTTGGCCTCTGTGCTCAGCGGGGAGTCTGCTTCTCCCCATCTTCCTCTGCCCCTCACCCACCCCACCCCATACCCCACGCTCACTCTCAAAATAAAAAATATCTTTAAAAAAGATTATTTTGGGGCACCTGGGTGGCTCAGTTGGTTAAGTGACTGCCTTCGGCTCAGGTCGTGATCCTGGAGTCCCAGGATCGAGTCCCACGTCGGGCTCCCCGCTGAGCGGGGCGTCTGCTTCTTCCTCTGACCCTCCCCCCTCTCGTGTGCTCTCTCTCTCAAATAAATAAATAAAATCTTTAAAAAATAATAATAATAATAAAATAATAATAACAAAAAAGATTATTTTTCTGTTACTTTCTACTGCCATCCGCAATATTTCTTATTTTCACCTTCTTCCACTTTTGATACCTATTGTTACTCATTGTTCAGTCCAAATTCCTTTATGATAGTTGCTGTATTCATCTCTTTCCTTGCCCACCTCACCCCCCAACTCTGTACCTACAGAATGGGAGAAAATATCTGCAAACTATCAGATAAGAGGTTAATATCCAAAATATATAAAGAACTCGGGATGCCTGGGTGGCTCAAGTCAGTTTAGTGTCTGACTTTTTTTTTTTTTAAGATTTTATTTATTTATTCATGAGAGATAGAGAGGCAGAGGCAGAGGGAGAAGCAGGCTCCCCGCGGAGCAGGGAGCCCGATGCGGGACTCGATCCCAGGAGCCTGGGATCATGACCCGAGCTGAAGGCAGACGCTTAACCGACTGAGCCACCCAGGCGTCCCTAGTGTCTGACTCTTGATCCCAGCTCAGGTCTTGATCTCAGGGTTGTGAGTTTAGGCCCCGTGCTGGGTGTGGAGCCTACTTAAAAAAAATTTTTTTTTAATAAATATTTTATTTAGTTGAGAGAGAGAGAGAACAAGCGGTGGGGTGAGCAGGGGCAGGGGGAGAGGGAGAAGCAGACTCCCCACTAAGCAGGGAGCCTGACGCGGGGCTCGATCCCAGGACCCCGGGATCATGACCTGAGCCGAAGACAAATACTTAACCAGCTGAGCCACCCAGGTGCCCCAACATTTTTTTTAAAAAGACAAAATATAGGGGTGACCTGAGTGTCTCAGTCGGTTAAGCATCTGCCTTTGGCTGAGGTCATGATCCTCGGGTCCTGGGATCGAGCCCCGCATTGAGCTCCCTGCTTAGCGGGGAGCCTGCTTCTCCCTCTGCTGCTCCCCCTGCTTGTGCTCTCTCTCTGTCAAATAAATAAGTAAAATCTTTTTTAAAAAAATTAAATTTAAAAATAAAAAGACAGAATACATAAAGAATTCATACAACTTAATAACAACAAAAACAATCCAATTAAAACACAGGCAGGGTGCCTGGCTGGCTCAGTCGGTAGAGCATGCAACTCTTGATCTCAGGGTCATGAGTTCCAGCTTCACACTGGGTATGGAGCTTACTTAAATAAAAAAAAAATAAAACACAGGCAGAGGAGGTGAATAGACATTTTTCTAGAGAAGACATACAGATGGCCAAGAGATACAAATCATCAGGGAAATGCAAATCAATACCACAATGAAATATTACACCAGTCAGAAAGACTGGTATCAAAAAGACAAGAAATAACAAGTGTTGGAGGATGTGGAGAAAAGGGACCCTTATGAATGTTGGTGGGAAAGTAAATTGGTGCAGCCACTATGGAAAACAGTATGAGGTTTCTCAAAAAATTAAAAAATAGAACTATCATATGGCCCAGCAATCCCACTTCTATATATATATATATCTGAAGGAAATAAATGAAAACAGGGTATCAAAAAGATATCTGCACTCCCATGTTTATTGTATTATTCACAATAGCCAAGATGTGGAAACTACTTAAGTGTCCATTGATAGATGAATGAAGTATAGTACAATGGAATATTATTCAGCCATGAGAAAGAAGGAAATCCTGCCATTTGTGACAACATGGATAGAACCTGAGAGTACTGTATTAAGTGAGATAAGTCAAAGAAAGACACATTGTATGATGCCACTTATATGTGGAATCTAAAAAAGCTGAACTTGTAAAAACGAGTAGAATAGTGGTTACCAACTCAAAGTAGAGGAATTGGGAAGACAGTCAAGGGTACAAACTTGCAGTTAGAAAATTAATAAGTTCTGGGGATCTAATCAACATTGCGATTGTAGTTAACAGTACTCTATTATATACTTGAAAGTTGCTGAGAGATTAGACCTTAAATGTGTCATCACAAAAAATAATTACGTGCCATGATGGAGGTGTTAGCTAATGCTAATCATATTGAAATATATAAGTGTATCAAATCAATGTTGTGTATCTTAAACTTATACAATGTTAGATGTCAATTATATCTGAATAAAAAAATTTAGAGAACTATATTTTTCCCCTCCCCAAGAACTATTTTTTAAATGTCAGCATCTTGAAATGGACTCATCCTGACATGAAATCTATTTTTCCAAATCTTACTATCCATATCATTAGCTTTTTGATTAATAATAATCATGATAAAATAGAATTTTTAATTCATGGTATATAACAAAATTGGATTTAAAAATGATTCCTCCTTTATTCTTTTCATATCAATGCAAAGTTTCTCAGTCTTAAACATAACTTCTTATAGACCCAAGTTTTGTTTTGTTTCCTGAAATTAAAAAAGTCTTAAAATATCATAACTCCTTTTTCCCCATCTGAAAGCACTGATACTCCACATTTTTTTTTTTAAAGATTTTATTTATTTATTTGACAGAGACACAGCGAGAGAGGGAACAGAAGCAGGGGGAGTGGGAGAGGGAGAAGCAGGCTTCCCACTGAGCAGGGAGCCCGATGCGGGGCTAGATCCCAGGACCCCAGGATCATGACCTGAGCCGAAGGCAGACGCTTAACGACTGAGCCACCCAGGTGCCCCTCCACATTTTTAAAAGAAAAAATATTTGGTTGCAAAGACAGTAAAGTTTATGTCTTCTGAATCTGCAAGTTTTTTTTTTTTTTTTAATATTTTACTTGAGGGAGAGAGACAGAGAATGAGCAGGGAGGAGGAGCAGAGGGAGAAGCAGGCTCCTTGCCGAGCAGGGAGCCCTACGCGGGACTCAATCCCAGGACCCCGAGATCATGACCTGAGCCGAAGGCAGAGGCTTCACCTACTGAGCCACCCAGGCGCCCTGAATCTGCAAGTTTAATAAAAGCCTAATAACAAACATTCTATAATCTATACTTTGGGAGAAGATTTTCGTTCATATTCTGGAAAAAATTGTAATGTGTTTCTCAAGTGATATTTGTGAGGTTTTAGTATGTATTTTATTCTTGTTATTTCTCTTCTCATAGTCATACTCCTTATTTTGGTCTTTTTTAATTTGGCACAGCCAATACTCAGTGTAGTACAACTTTCTTATATCAGCACAAGAATACATATATCCAAAATGCCTTGTTACCTTCTTTTATCTTCATGATATCCTTGGTAAATAGTAGTTGTTATCCACATTTTACTGAAAAAATTCTGGGCATAAAGGAGTTAAATAACTTGTCAGCAGTTATAAGATTATGAGGTAAAGATTCAGGATTCTCCAGACCAACAGTTATTCATCCAGAGACCATAGTTAAACCTTAAACTTGGTGTGTAGCACACGGCAAAGAATGTTTATGAGGGTTTGGCTAGAAAAGGTGTTTTTTTTTTTTTAATTCATATCCCTTTATTTTTTTAATTCAAGTATCATTAACATACAGTGTAATATTAGTTTCAGGTATATAACACGATTCCACAATTCTATACTCAGCACTCATGAGTAAGTAAGATACCATAGAAATGGCTATTTTAAGGGATCATCTCTATATAAGGGTCTGACATTGGAAAAAATTTGCCATGTCTGGAGGACATGCTTCTTTCTCAGGCTTCTTCCCATAGCATCCTTTTCCAAAATATATTATCTGTTGAAAGAGGCCTAAATTCTTAATGAATTTGCCTAAATAGGTAGCCCATTAGTAGAACTTCTTATCCACAGGAGCAGTCTGAGGCCTTGCTGGAGCTAACTCACCTGGAAACCTCTTCAATATTTATTGTATTCATAGGGTTTCTCTCCTGTGCAAATTCTCTATTACTGAATAAGGCCAGGGCTTGCACTGGAAGCTTTCTCACATTCTTTACATTTAGAGGCCTTCACTCCAACATGGATTTTCAGGTGAACAAGAAGATGAGAGCATTGGATAAAGGTTTTTGCACACTTACTACAGTGATACAATTTCCCCCCAGAGTGAGTGAGTTCTCTGATGTCAAGAAAGGGGGAAATGCTGAATAAAGGCTTTCTCACACTCCCCACAATTATAGGTTTTTATCCGGTATGGTTTCTCCTGTGTTTAAAGATTTAAATTCCAGGGGAAATTTTTCCTACATTTATCACCTGTCTGTTGGAAGACTTTTTCACAACTGCCTTCCTTGTAAGTCTTCCCACTGAGTCACCGCCAGATGTGCGGTGTCAGCTTCCAAGATGTGTTACCTACGCCGTAACACAGGGCCCCAGGGCTCAGAGTGCTCAGAGGGGTCCTGCTTCTCGGAAGGTCCGGAGCTTGGTTTAATATCATTGTCACAGTCTGGAGATTCTAAATTTTATCTTTGAACTTGTGTTGTATATGTGAAGGACAGGACAATAATGCATGCACCTGAGCAGAGGGTATGTCTTGCCCTCCCATTCACGCATAGCATTTGTAATCCCCTAGGAAGACAAAATCCCAGTGGACCCAATATTCATGGGAGTTCAGTGAGACTCTAACTATGAAGGGGAGCAGAATAGGCTGCCCCAAAGTACACCACTTTGTCTTGTGGATTATGTTGAGCTGAAGGCAATCAAGACCCAGAAGACTCAGGAAAAACATCTACCTCTCCATTAACTACTTAAAATAATTTAGATAGAGGGCCTGTACCAGAAAAAGAGCTATTACCAGACATAACTTTTTTATCTGATAGACTTAACTGCATGCCATGGCAAACGTCTGATAACCAAACATCTCCTCTCATTATCCTATGAATTATCCTCCTCCCCTTTGAAGTCCCAGACCCCTCTCCCATTCCTTGGCTCAGGATGGCATATAAACCTCAATTGCCTGAATTGCCCATGAGTCTCATATCTTTGGGACTCCTGTCTGTACATAATTAAATTTGTTTTTCTCCTGTTAATCTGTCTTAGGTCACTTTAGTTATTAGACCAGCCAAAGAACCTAGAAGGGATGAAGAGAAAATTTCCCGCCCCTAACATACAGGGTAGGCATGTTATACCTGCACCTGAGTAAGCTGGGGTGCTGACAGCCAGGTGAGACCATACTTTCTTGCTGGAACCAGAACTTGCTCCTAACTCAGAAAGGTGGCAAACGGCAGGGTCTAAGAAACAGGAACAAGGAATCCACCACGTTCTTACTTGTGTTACTTCCCTGTGCTGGGCAGCCACTTACTGGAAATGATGGCAGAAGCGAAAGGGAAGAGAGCAACACACTGCCACCTTCTTTTTCTTTCTCCTTAGTCCTCAGCAGTTAAAGGAAGAGTTGATAGAATGTGTACCCGTCAAGAAGTGGTGAGTCACCCTGTACAGCATTTCCACTGTTCTGAAATACATATGCACATAGGAACTACAAAATACGAGTTGTGTATAATTTGGTGATTCCTTATGCTTTTATATTTGCATTTAGAAGTGGTATTGTACGATCTAAAGGTGAACAGCAAAATTCATAATTAAAATTTTAATTTTTGTTTACTTTAAATGACATTAAATATGAGAGAGCCCATGGTAGGGGAAAAATAGGTTTTATATTTTAATACCTTTAACAATATGCTTTTTCTGCTTTTTGAACAAAGCATTTTCATTTTGCACTAGTCCTGCAGATTATGTAGCTAGTACTGCCTATGTGTATTTCTCTAAATATTTGGTTCTTTAGAGCAGACTTCTTATTGGTACTACTTTTGTCACCTAAAGTAGACAGACTGCACAGATATAACTTATTATCTGAGACAGACACCTAAGGGAAAGAGCAAAGGATGATTTAAGCATGTCCCGGAATATATACTATGGGTCAACCTAAATCAAGCACAGTTTAACAGGGTCAGTTCAAGAGAGATAACACTAACACAGTAAAGATCCAGGACACAGATGAGAACAGTAGATCTTTGGCAATGGTTACACTGAAAATTATGAGAGCATTAGAGAGTTATAATGTATATAAAACACTTTCAAAAGATATCTCCATTTAACCTCACAACTCATTCCTGTAAAGTAGATATTTTTGTCCCCCATTCAGAGGTGAAGAAACAGAAGCTCACAGAGGTTAAGTAACTTGCCTGTGGTGATTTAAAATATAACAGTGAATTCTTTGACACAACTCCATCCAAAGGATGGAGCCTCGTTTCCCTCCCCTTGAGTCTTGGCTGGACCTAGTGACAAATTTCCAAAACTGAGAGTACGGTGGGAGTGGTGGTAGAAACTAGGCCACAGAAAGCACTGCAGCCTCCTTGGTCTTTTGGATAACTCGTTTTGGGGAGAATCCAGCTGCCACACTGTGAGGACACTCAGGCATCCGGCCAAGAGCCATGTGAGGGAAGCAATTTGAAAGCCAATCCTCAGCTTCCTTCAGATGACTACAGCCCAGCCAACATCTTGACCGCTACCTCTTGAGAAACCCGGAACCAGAACATTCTAGTAAACCACTTTCAATTCCCGACCCACAGAAACTATAGATATGTTTAAGATGGCACATGTGGGGGTAATTTGTTATATAGCAATAAATATGAAAAGGAAATGACCACACTAGGAAGCTTTAGAGACAGAATAAAGAGAGTTCTCTGCTGGTGCACTGTCCCTAAGATGTCTGGTAAATCACAGACTCCAGTACCAGATATTCTGATTCCAAAACTTATTTCCTCTTTACTAGATTATTCTACTCATTACAAGGATGAGAAAAGAATGCTAAGAATCAAAAGGAGAATCAAAGAAAATGTGGAATTGGAAGCTGAATGAACAGAAATAGTAGTGAATTAGCTATGAAGTGTTAGAGTAAATCCATCACCATAGGTCAATGCAACATTATGTGAGGGATGGAGGAGGGACAGAGAGTGGACTGGAGAAAGTGGGAACAATGGCCATTGATAATAATATGATTGAACAGAAATCGAGAAAAGAAGAATAAGCAGGCAAATAGAAACCATCAGGGGGCACTTGGCTCAGTCGTTAAGTGTCTGCCTTTGGCTCAGGTCATGATCCCAGGGTCCTGGGATCGAGCCCCGCATCGGGCTCCCTGCTCCGCGGGAAGCCTGCTTCTCCCTCTCCCACTCCCCCTGCTTGTGTTCCCTCTCTCGCTGTGTCTCTCTCTGTCAAATAAATAAATAAAATCTTTAAAAAGAAAAAAATAGAAACCATCAGGAAAGTCCGATTCAATACTGAAGCTGATCCTGAAACAAGCCACCGACAGAGATTTTACTAAGGAGGGTGGAGACAGATCTACAGTGATTTGGGAATTTACTAAATACAGAAGATCCTCAACATTTCAAGTCAGCACAAGGGACTCCAAGGATCCATGTCTCTGTTTCTCATTTGATGAGTCACAAACACCTTAAGGCTGGGGTGCTAGAAGTTATTAAGCCAGTGAGAGAGTCCAGTTTCCACATTTCAACAAGTTTTCACTGTTCTCTGCAGATACAATAACTCTCCTTAAGGCTGATGAGTTTATTATGTAAATGTTTGTTACATTTTAGTCAATTTGATGGAGGACATATACAGACCACTCAATTTTCTAAATTCTTCCTCCCCATATGATTCTCCTTCCCTTTCTGTTCTAAGGCCCACTGTCCATTTAAAGCTCAGTGACTCCCAGGAAACCTTCACTGACCTCCCCAGACCAGGGCAAAAGTATCCAGTTTTAAATTCCCGACTACACCTTTGACAAATACAAAATGGATGTCAGGAGAAGTACTCTGGAAAGATGATCTGACCAAAGGTGAATTCAAGGCAAATTGTGCTTCTTACCTCCTTCCAGCAGGGGACTGAATCTCTAAGACTGACAGCAAAGCTGTGTTTCCATAAGCCAGAGTTGGAAACTCCAAGACCTGTGGCCCACTATTCTCTTTAAAAACATTACCTGTCAAAGGCAACAAGCTGGGACCTGGAGAAAACTAGATACAGTTGAGCTTGTAAGGGAACCACACTGGGAATTGGAAATAGAACTTATAAATCACAAGTAGTATAACCAAGGGACACAGAGCAGGAGACCTAGGAACCAGAAGCTCATCTAGTCTTCAAGCAATGGAAAACAGATAGCAAGAAGTAAGAGAGAGACTTGGAACCACAGGGAAGATTTTATCTCAGTAATGATCTACTCATTCCAATTGTGCATCTATGTCCCCTCCCCACCATCCTCACTGTCCTACCCAGATTGCAACTCTTTTCTCACCCAGTATCCTAGATCATCAAACTCTTTCCCTAAAGCCTCCTAGCATGCTCACTTCCTCCACATTATGGATGTTTCTCACGCACACAAGCCTAGAGCTCTTTGGACAGGATGGTCAAGAACTGTTCCAGCACCTTTATAATCTGCTCCTTAATGTGTATCTTGGACCTCAGCCTCTAACAGCAACATTCCTAGAGTTAGCTCAGAGATTTTTGGGGCCCAGACATTCATTTCCTGCTAACATTACTACCTAAAGCATTGGCAGAATTTCTGGTCAATAGACCTATTCCGCTGCTGCCAAGATTCTTACACCCTAGTCTGGCCCCCTTCTTTTACTAATAGAGGTTATTTGGCTTTTGGAGACTGTCTTAGGGATCAGTTTGCTAAAGTCTTCAACTCCTTAGTCATCCTGATCTTGAATAGAGATAGGGTTCAGGAAGATTCCACTGAGTGTTCTGGGAGAATTCCTAAGGCAGGGAAAATTTAACATTTCCCTGATAAAACTGTCACATACCCTTGTTTTGTCTAAGACGTCATTACAACACCGCAAAATAAAATCTTAGGCTTAGGTAATGCTTTTGTAAAGCTATACAGATTTTCCCTCCAAAATGGCCTTAAATTTTTCAGGCTTTAATACCAACCAACCAAGTAAAAACATATTTACTAAGCATTTAATACAACTCAACAGATAATACAAAGAAAGATAGGACAGATCCCTGCCATCCAGATGCTGATAAGATTCCAGAAATAATACTTCTGCCTTTGGTGAGGGCAGCCTGGGTACCACATAAGAAAGAGCAGAATTGAAAAGGAAGAAAGCAAAATCAAAGAAAAGCCATCAAATCCAGCTAAAGGACATCTGTCTTGGAGCAAGTGGCTCAGTACAGCACAGAGGATTTAGAGGAGCTGAAAGAGAAAGCTAGAGACTTTCCTTCTCTAACCTGAGCTCCTTGCCCACCACGGCAGATGCTCATTCTCACATACCTCAAACTCTGCAAGACCCTCAACACCAACCTCACTGTTCTACCATCATCAGTCTTCAGTTCAGTCATAACCACCTTTCCAATATATCTCCGTTCTTACAAGGGTGATCTGCTTTGTCACACGTCATCTATGTGTGCCACCTCAACACTGAAGTCTTACTCATTTGTTACCTTTTAGGCAGGTTCTCTGCTCGTCCTGTAAGTTAGCAAAGCGCATCAGTGGTTCTCTGCTTCCCACTCCACCACCAACTTAAAGAACTTGCGGAGTGGAAGCTTCTTGCATAAGCCGCCGCACATCAGCGGTTCAATTTTTCCAGTGCCCTGTTCTCTACCTGGGATTTCAATTTTCTTAAGGAAACTTTTTGAAGTGTCTGTAACACTCATTCTCTGCACCACTCACGCAGGAGTTCATCTGAACCCTGGAACAAATGAATTACCCCTCTGCACAAGACACAGTAGCTCAGTGATGCAAACATGAAGAGGACAGCCTCAAGGAGCTCTCTGCCTAGAATACGGTAGGAAATCCAATTACTAAGTGGTTTTTACTGTAGTCCGTACGAAAATACCAAGTTTCTAAGCGTTGTGACGGCAACGCGGTATTCCCCGGTTCTTGAGAACATGTCTACGAAGCATTGTCCTTCCCGATCTGTGGAGGACGTGACCTCAGAAGAGTTCACCTAATAATCGGAGAACTGGGGACTCCAGCGGCAAGTCCCGCCGCCTCGGAGCCGAAGCTGGTGAGCACCGACTGCTCGGCCAGAACCTCCCTGGCGCGCGGCTTGCTGCACACGCGTGGAAGGGTCGCGGCGCCCCCCGCTCTGAAGGGTCGGGATGCACCGTAAACCCAGAAATGACGTCACTCTCGCGGCGCCCCGCGTGGCCGCGCGGCAGGAATCCGGGGCGGAGCGGGTCGCTCGCGGGTGCCCGCGCCCCTCGCTGGTTCCCGGGCTGGCAGCGGGACGCACGGCGCAGCGCCCAGCACGGAGGCCTCAGCGTCCCCCGCGGGCGGCCGTCCTCCCCGCCGCGCAGGTGGGTCCGCGCTGACGGCGCTCGGCCGGAGAGCACAGGCCGCGGCGGGGGCGGCCGGGGCGCGAGGCGGCCGCGCGCGACCCCTCCTCCCCCGGGCGGCCCCCGCCCCTCGCGTCCCGACGGGCCGCCCGCGCCACGTGCCGGCGGACGGCTCCGCGCCCCCAGCGCGCGGGGATCCCTGGTCCCGCCGGAAGCGGCGCAGGCCGGGCGGGCGGCCGGGCCCGGGCGACACTCCGTCCGGGGGGCGCGGCCCGGGCGGCGTGTCGGGCGGGGCCCGCGTCCCCGGAGTTCGGGTCCCTGCGGCTTGGGGACGGACAGCAAAGCGTCCCGAGCCGGGACCGCCGTGCTTGCTCGCCGGCGCGGGGACGGGGTGAATGGCTGGCGCAGTCGCCGTGCTGTCTCGTTCTTGGAAGACGTGGACGCTGCGAGTCCCCGTGTCCCGCGCCCTGAGTGGCCCCTAAACCGGCTCACCTAAGCCCTCACCTGATCCTTGGGGCCGGGAGACACACCTTCGGCTGTGTGTGGAGGATGCCGAGCGGGTAGCAGGTGAGAGGCGCGCACAAGACACGCGAGGGGCCTCGGTGCCGGGAAACCGAGGCAGGGCTCCGAAGCCAGCGCCCAGATGACGGGGTCCCGGCGAGCAGTGCCGCGGTCCTGAGGTGTCACCGGGGCGAGCTCTGAATCTAATGCCGCCCCGTCCGCACGCACTCTCAGAGCAACCCTGCAGGGAAGGTTTCGTTCACCGGCTCCTTTCCCGGTCTTGTTAACTGGGCTGCTGTCATGCGAGTAATTAACGCTAGGGCAGCTGGGTGAAGGGCACAGGGACTTGTCTGCACCATTTGGGGAAGTTTCTTTAAATTCAAAAGTGTTTCAAAGTAATACGTTAAAAAGAAAGGTAAGATTTTTACAGAGGGGGGAAATAGAGGTTTAGAAAGGTTAAGCCACTACACATAGGAGAACACGACACGATTCAAGCCTAGGTCTTCCGGAATCCACAGCCCACGTCCTTCCCCGCGGCCCACCATGCTGATGAAGTGGTCCACGTTTCAACAGACAGGCCCTGTTAAGTCTGCTATTACGTGGAAAACTGAAACCATCCACACCCACACAGCCTACTACCTCCCTAGGTTAAGGTGACTTTACTATTCATTTGTCTACACTAGATATGACGCTATTCCACTATCTTTATCAACATGACACTATTCCAGGAAATTCTTGCCCTAGAAGATAAAGCTGCAAATAATCATATTTGTTTCAAGAAATTACCCCTCAAAAAATCCACCTGAATGACTATCAGACTCCCAACTTTTTGATCCAGACTTTTTGAAACCTCCAGCTGAAAACCTTCACCTTGTTGTGTTCATCAGTTCTAAACTGTTGTCATGATCCTTCTCCAAACCTCGTTCTGCTTTGAAAGATCTGTCTTAAACCCCTGAAACCTCACAAATATCCTGACTTTGCCTTCCTCCTCGGGAGATACTACTAAGTAACTCTGTCAAGGTAGTGTAGCATTCTTAAGAATAAATTCAGCTTGCCCTTATCAATGGATTGTTTTGGTGTTATTTTTGGAAAGCAGGGGTCCAACAGTAGTCTCAATATAATGAAAAATGCTCTTTCTTGACAAACATTCCCTCTACTTAGAAAAAGGTTTGAATTACTTAAACATGTTTTTTTAAATTTGGGTCAAGCCTTCTTGCTCTTCTGAAACAGAAACATTAGGCTTAGTAAGTTCAAGCATTTAATCAGCGTGTGTGGGTCTATCTTTTTAACTGTGGTTTCTATAACCTTAGGAGTGTTCCCTGAAAGATAACCCTCGTTACCGTCCTCTCTGACCATTGGAGCTGGAATGGCTGCAGTGTTACTTCCACTGGCTCCTGAAGAGCCAGAGGGCCTCTTCAGAGTAGACAACAAAAAAGGTCCTGCCAAGGTTCCGGGATCTGGCCCACAGGAGAGCAGCCCAAACAGCCAGGAGCTATTCCGCCAGCGCTTCCGACAGTTCTGCTACAAGGAGACTCCTGGACCCCGTGAGGCCTTGAGCCAGCTCTGGGTGTTCTGCTGTGAGTGGTTAAGACCTGAGATACACAGCAAGGAGCAGATGTTGGACTTGCTGGTGCTGGAGCAGTTCCTGACCATCCTGCCCGAGGAGCTGCAGGCCTGGGTGCGGGAGCAGCACCCGGAGAGCGGGGAGGAGGCCGTGGCTGCGCTGGAGGATCTGGAGAAGGAATTGGATGAACCAGACCAGCAGGTAGAAAGGGACCTGTGCTCAGTGCAGGGGTGGTTGGGAGTGGGCATCCAGGCTGATCCTTTATGGGCTCTCGGGATCATGTAGACTGTGGGCCCTTCAGATGCCCAAATGAGCCTGCTTGTTCTCAGGTTTCAACCCAGACCTGTGCACAGGAAGTGCTTTCTGAGACATCGGAGCCTCTGGATCCAGCTAAGGAAGCAACATCTCTCCAGCCTCAACCCATGGAGATCCAGCTTACGGGTGAATCTCAGGACCCTCAGCACCAACAGGATTGTGGTTAGTGTTGACACTTGGGTCATATGGCTCCCCTGGAGACCTTAGAATCATTCATCATTGAACACATATATACTGAATACTCACTCTGTGCCAGGCACCATGCAAGGCACTGGGTATAGTGAATAAAGCAGACGTGACCCTTGCTTTCACGGAGCTTACAAAATAAATGTACCATAACAGATTGTAGATGGGGGAAGAAGAAGGTAGTCAGAGAAGGCCCTTTTGAGGAAGTAACATGGGAGCTAAATCCCAAAAGTAGAGTAGAAATTAGCCAGGTGAGTTGTAGAAGGGAAAGCAATGTAGGCCTAAGAGCATGTACAAAAACAGGTGGGAAAGAGGTGGGTTTGAAAGAAGGCCAGTGTGACTGGAGCATGAAGAGAGAGGCAGAAGAGCAGAGAGAAGGAGGTCAGGGGCCAGAACACAAGCGCTTTGTGGGTGCAGGTAAGGAGTCAGTACGTCTTTAACTTTCAGGCTCTATGAGACCTACCTCTGGGTTCTATGGGAATCAGAGGAATTTAAATTCCATTATTTTCATGGGCTTTTTAAATTTTGCCTATAACTAGGATAAATAAATTAATAAAATAAAATTCTCCTATAACTCAGGAACTAGACTCTATCAACCCTAGGCACCCTAGATTATAGTTGGTCATTCATAGAAACCAGTTTCTCTTTAAAAGTTGAAATCAGTTTTTTTCTTTCATAGCAAGTTTATTAAATTCCTGATGTACTTTATCAGTTATTAAAGGCACCATTCTCTGAGCCAACACCTTTCCTCTGGGTTCACTCTTATTGAAGTTCATTCTTTAATAATTATCTTAGGTTCTTTGGGTGTAGACTTAGTCTTTGCATGTCTGAAAATACCCTTATTTTGCCCTCCCCCCCTTTTTTTTTAACATATATATATGTGTTATATATATATATATATATATATTTTTTTTTTTTTTTTTTTTTAAGTAGGCTCCACGCCCAACACCGGGCTTGAACTCACGACCCTGAGATCAAGAGTTGGATGCTGCACCAACTGAGCCAGCCAGGCGCCCCTTTCCTCCCTTTTTACTCACACTTGAGCTAGAGTAAAATTCGGATTGACCATTTTCCTCTTCAGCATTTGGAAGGTCTTGCGGGCACTACTACTTCCAGTAGCTAGTCTTCTAGCTTCTGTGGTGTGCTATATTATCAGTGTCTAAATTGCCTTTTTTATTTTTTTAGGGATACCATCTTTTCTCATTAATAGCATTTCTCTTTACTCTTAGCCTTTATGATGTGAAGTTTCACTAAAACGTGTGTGCTGATAGGGTTTTATTTTTACTCATCTTGCTTGGTCCATAAATGTCCTGTTGCTAAGAACCCATGTTTTTCTTCACTTCTGGAAAATTCTCAGCTATCGGTTCTTTACATAACGGGTTTTTTTATTCTTTATGTATTTTCTTCAGGGACTCCCAGAAGATGCTGGTTAGAACCTATTTATCAATCTATTCACTTCGCTGAACTACTTTTTCATATCCTTTAGGCCTTTGTCTCTGTGGTACATCCCAGCGGAGTCCTGTTACATTCCAGTTCATTCTATCTCCAGTTTGTCCATTTCTGAAATTCCTATTCAGTTTTTATATCATGTTTTCTTGTTTCATTTTTACTGATTTTATTTCATAATTCCATGTTTATGTGCCATGGACACTGTGTCATCACTTACCTCTTTCAGGTATCTTTCATCTTTTCAGGCTTTTTGATGAGAATAATTTCATCTGGATTGAATTCATGTTCCAGGTGGTGATTTTGTTAACCATCTTTCTTAGCATTCTGTTCACGTGTTTTGAAATTTTCATCTCTGGGCTCCTTCTGAGTTCTTTCTCATCTGCTGTACATTCTCCCCTTCCTTGCCGAGCCGTTCTGTGGCTCCTTCTCCCCGACCCCACACCCACACCAGGGCTCCCGTGATCACACACACCCCATCAGTGTCATCACAGGCTTCCAGGCGGCCTGACGGGCTTCTTGGTCGCAGAGCCGTCCACGTGCTCGTGTGTGCGCGCCTGGAGTCCCACCCAGACTCCCCATTTTCCTGTGGGCCACCGTCTCCGTCCCTCTCTGGAGCCCAGCAGGTCCATGGCTGCAACTGTAGCTACCATTCTGTGCTTTTGTTTCCTTTCTGATCCACAGAGAAGTTTGTCTTGTTTAGCACAGATGTGTTATAGATTAATTTTTACTTTTATCACTCCACGTATTTGGAGCTAGATTATGAAGTTGCTGTGCCATCCTGACTAGAAGTACACCATCTTCCCCAACCTTTTTTTTTTTTAATATTTTTATTTCTTTAAGTAATCTCTACTCTCAGTGTGGGCCTTGAACTCACAACCCCGAGATCAAGAGTCACATACTCAGGGCACCTGGGTGGCTCAGTTGTTAAACGCCTGCCTTCAGCTCAGGTCATGGTCCCAGGGTCCTGGGTTCGAGCCCCACAGCGGGCTCCCTGCTCCACGGGAAGCCTGCTTCTCCCTCTCCCACTCCCCCTGCTTGTGTTCCCTCTCACGCTGTGTCTCTCTTTGTCAAATAAATAAATAAAATCTTTTTTTTTTAAGATTTTTTTTTTTTTTAATTTATTTGCGAGAGAGAGAATGAGAGACAGAGAGCATGAGAGGGAGGAGGGTCATAGGGAGAAGCAGACTCCCCACCGAGCAGGGAGCCCGATGCGGGACTCGATCCCGGGACTCCAGGATCATGACCTGAGCCGAAGGCAGTCGCTTAACCAACTGAGCCACCCAGGCGCCCAATAAATAAAATCTTTAAAAAAAAAAAAAAAAGTCACATACTCTACTGGCTGAGCTAGCCGGGAACCCCTTCCCCAACCTTTTTCAGTCAGTCAGAAATTATGTTTCTATGCTGTGATGTTTTTTAATAATAATCCATTAGTTTTTTCTAATGCTGATACGAATTTTCTGTTCTA
>NC_138376.1:850738-868519 GCF_054177405.1 Leptonychotes weddellii | reverse complement strand
TGGGCGCCTGGGTGGCTCAGTTGGTTAAGCGACTGCCTTCGGCTCAGGTCATGATCCTGGAGTCCCGGGATCGAGTCCCGCATCGGGCTCCCGGCTCGGCGGGGAGCCTGCTTCTCCCTCTGACCCTATCCCCTCTCATGCTGTTTCTCTCTCTCTCTCTCTCAAATAAATAAGTAAATAAAATCTTAAAAAAAAAAAAGCTTAAATTACTACCTCATCTCTAAAACAAGAGTGTAACTACCTTTACAAAGTAACATTCCATCAGATACATATGCTGATAAGAAACTGGGACTCTCAGGAGTTTTAAGATAATAAACAGTCCAATTTTTTTGTTTGGCTTGGAAATGCATTAGCAGTCCATGTGTTTGCAACAGTTTTACATCCCTAGTTTGAGAATACTATAACATGACAGATATTGTGACCAGAGGCCCAGCACATTCAAATGTACACCACCATCAAACCACCATGAATCACTGGTTCTAGGAATAACCATCCCCAGGACAAGCAGGAAGGGATCTAATCTCTTCCTGAAGACAGGAATTACACACACTGGCTTCTGTATTGTGACCGAGTAGTTAAACCACCACAGTGCTTTCTGTGTCGTTACTGCTGTTGGAAGATGAATCTTATATCACTCCTTGCAACACCATAAACTGAACTTTTATGTCTTTTGAACGTAATGCTGCTTTTTAAAAGAAAATGTAAGTTTATTTTGATTGTCTACATCAACTGTAGAAAATTTTAAAACATCAAGTCTCATACTCCTACTTGTTTTTATGACATAATTATCTGAGCAATATTTCAAAGCATTTGAAACAAAGGATTTTTTAATGGTCATGAAGAGAAAAGTAAAGTATTAAAAATCTTTAGTATTAGAAACATCCTTGTTTTAAAAATAAAGCTAGATGCTGAGTGATAGCTTTTCCCCCTTTACCTTTTTTGTCTTGCTGAGAAACAAGCGTAGAAGCTGCTGGCAGTCTCTGTAAAAGAAAAGCTCATACTTCTGATATGATCCCGTCTTGAATTTAGAGAGGCTTCTGCAATGGTAAGAAAGATGATTTTGGCTACCACAAGATTAGGTTTCCTAAAATTGGTAAAAACATGACAGACTGATTTTCCTTTATCATCTTCTATATGCTATAACATTCTACTCAGATAGTTTTGAATACCTGTTAAGTACAAAGAATCATTCTAGTCTTCGAGTTGTATACCTTCAAAGGCTAGTCTGCAGCACTGAGACAGACCATGCTACCCTTTTTTAGGTTTGGTGTTGATTCTAAATTGCCACCACAGTGTCCACCATCTGATAACAGAGGGAGGGACAGAAATACATGCGGCCAGAGACAGCCTGGAGTGCTGCAGGCAAGAGAAACCTGGGATAAGTGCAGGCATAAGGCAAAGGAGGCATGAGGTTAAAGATCTGAGTTGTTGCTGGTACCAGGAAGAAGCAGGTGTTGTCCAGTAAGTGTGTAGAAACCCAAGGAAAGAACTGGGGAGGGTGCCCGTGCACAGCCACAATTATTGGAAAAGAAGACGTAATACGTTAGACGCCGTAACCATAGCTACAACCGCTTGGTTCTAGCAGAGAGCCATCCTCAGCACACAGCACCTGCTCTAAAAGAACCCCGTTTCTCAAACAGTTGTGTCAGAGGCATATGCATTTCTCCTCCATCTTTTTGGAGAGACGATTTTTTTTTCTTTTTTGAAGGAGGCAAGAAGTTGTAGTTTTGAGTTTTTGTGAACTAACAAGACAGCTGTGATTGTAAGAGGCACCTAAACGGAGTAGAGGGGGCAGCTCTCTTAGACATTGATGGGGGATGGTGGTGAACTGGTGATTCTGAATGAGGAACCAACAGCTTTGAAGGGAGGAAACAGATTAGGCGCTGGGAGAGGAGGGGCTACAGGAGGTATGTATGGGCACTGGTGAGGGGCAGGGAATAAGATCAGGGGAAAGGGAGGAAGGGAGAAAATAAAAAGGAACAAGGGTACCAAGAAAAGAACAAAGATAAAACAAGAGATGGTGATAGGGAAAGAGAAGAGAGTGACGAGTAATCTAATACTGGCATCAATCATGTTTGAGCCTGGGTCATAGGATGGATGTAAGTCATAAGAAGAACAGATGAGCTCCTTATCCCAAGGTACACTGAATCTTAGGAGCACAGCATGTATTATCTATCTTTATCCAACAGGTCTCCATTCTCATCCTGAGCATGACATTATTTGTTTATAATCAAAAAGTCCATCAACAGTGAAAACCAACTAGAAACCTTGACATACTTCAACAAAACAAGCTCTTCTCCCCTAACTGATCCCACAAGGGAGTCATATTGAGGTTCTGAAGGGACAGCTTGCTCAGTCTTTCTTCCTCAAATCCTCTAGAGCAAGGTTTCTCCATCTTGGTTCTGCTGACATTTTCAGCCAGACAGTTCCTTGTAGTGCCCTGCCCCCTGCAGTGTAGGGCGTTCAGGGGTATTCCCAGCTTCCAGCCACTGGATGCTACCACACCTCCTACTTGTGACAAGCAAGCTTTTTTTTTTTTTTTTTTAAAGATTTTATTTATTTATTTGAGAGATAGAGAGAGCATGAGAGGGGGGAGGGTCAGAGGGAGAAGCAGACTCCCTGCTGAGCAGGGAGCCCGATGCGGGATTCGATCCCGGGACTCCAGGATCATGACCTGAGCCGAAGGCAGTCGCTTAACCACTGAGCCACCCAGGCGCCCGACAAGCAAGCATTTTTAAGATGGGGGAGCAAATGCCCCCTCGAAGGGCAAAATCACCCTCAGTTGAGAACTGATCTATAGGAAAATAATCTAATTTCCATGACTGTTCCTCATCATATACAATAAGATTCTACGGAGATGGTGCATACAACCAGCAGTGATAGACCCTCTTTCTACCCCCAAAAAATGATTCCCAGAGTACCTAAGCTCTAAAGAGCAATCATACTGAAAAATTAGTCGGCTTTAGGAAGCCATACCTCACTGCTGAAGACCAGAGGAATCTGCCCTCAAACGGGACTTGCATAAAGAGCTTACATTGCATTTTTTAAACTTTCCTCTTCCTTCCCTGGCATACTTGTGGTGCTACCTAGTCCTCTAACCCCTGACCCAACCGTGGACAGAGATTTTTTGACTGAGATTTGCCCTGTCCAGTACAGTAGCCATCAGGTACATGTGGCTATGCAACTAAGAAACTACATTTTTTAATTTAATTTTAATTAAATTTTAAAACATAATTCAGTTATTGGAAAACCTTTATGTTTGGTGTAATTTGGGTATGTGAATCTACTTTTAACATTTTAAATTTTGTATAATCTCAATAAAGTATTTTCAATGAAAATTTAATATCTGAATTGAGATATGCAGTAAGAAACATCAGCTTTCAGAGATTTAGTATAAAAAAAGAATGTAAGATACTTCATTAATTTTTCTATTGATTAGATGTTAATATTTTGGATATACTGGTTTAAATAAAATGTTATTAATATTAGTTTCACCTGTCTTTTACTTTTTTAATGTGGCTATTAGAAAACATTACATAGGTAGATCACATTATATGCCTATTTACTGGACTGCCTGATGAAGATCTCACCTCAGGGTACATCCCATTCTTTATGTTTCGAACTACTTTTTTTTCCTTTTTTTTCTTTTGTCAGAGAGAGCACATGCACAAGCAGTGGGGGCAGCAGGCAGAGGGAGAAGCAGGCTCCCCGCTGAGCAAGGAGCCCGATGGGGGACGGATCATGACCTGAGCCCAAGGCAGACGCTTAACTGAGTCACCCAGGCGTCCCTCAAACCACTTTAATTCTGTGAGACTAAGTTCTCTGATGCCAAGGACTTTTTACCTATTTCTTCTTATTGATTTGTTCAACAAGTATTTATTAAACACATGCTATGTGCTATAGGAGACAAGAGCAGGCTGCCCCAAAATGTACCACTATGGCATACTGATTATTTTAAATAAAAGTTACTTAAAAGACAGCTGGTGCAAGGATACTGAGACCTCCTCTGTGTCCCCCTAAAAGCAGGAAATAAATCTCCCGTGTGAAAGGTACCCTCCCTGTACCAGGAGGTAAGGAGACATCTTTATCACCAGAGATAGGAAATTTAGAGCCCAGAAGGCTGTATAAACACCCCGTGTTACTGTTTACTAGTTTACCACCCCAGCCCAAATTCTGTTTAGAATTCCTTACTAACTGAACCTCCCAAAGTTAAGTTTTCTTTGTCCTGTCAAATCCTCACAGATCTATTGTCTCCTGTCTGAAAAGTATAAAAACCACCTGCTTTGGTCATTTCTTTAGGTCTTAAGTTCATTATTGGGCTTCCCTCTGGTCTTTTCTCCTGTTAATCTGTCTCCAGTAAATTTGATTCTTATTCCAACTGTAAGACCACGAAGGGTACAGTAATAATTTTTCCTCCCCTTCAGTTCCAAGCCCCTGTTCTAGGTCCTGAGGACACAGCAGGGAACAAGGTAAGATCTCTGCCCTTATAAGCCTATGTTACAGTAAAGGGAGACATCCCCTCACACCAGTTAGAATGGCTATTATCAAAAAGACAAGAAATAACAAGTGTTGATGAAGATGTGGAGAAAAGGGAGCCCTCATACACTGTTGGTGGGAAAGTAAAATGGTGCAGCCACTGTGGAAAACAGTATGACATTCCTCAAAAAACTAAAAAGAGAAGTACATGATCCTGCAATTCTACTTCTGGGTATTTATCCAAAGGAAAAAAAAAACACTGACAAGGATGTATGTGGCCCCATGTTCACTGCAGCATTATTTAGGACAGCCAGGATATGGAAACAACCTAAGTGTCCAGGGATGGATGTGTCCAGGGATGGGTGCATGGATAAGGAAATTGTGGTATATACATCGGAATATTACTCAGCTTTTTTTTTTCTTTTTAATGAAATCTTGCCATTTGTGAGAACATGGATGGAACTTGAGGGCATTGTGCTAAGCAAAGTAAGTCAGAGAAAGACAAATACTGTATGATCTCTCTTGGGGCGCCCGGCTGGCTCAGTCAAAGGAGCCTGCAAATCTTCATCTCGGGGTGAAGAGCTCCAGCCCCACGTTGGCTATAGAGGTTACTTAAAAAAAAACAACTACTACATGGTCTCTCTTATATGTGGACTCTACAAAAAAGAAAACACTACGTAGATGTAGAAAACAGAAGGGGGGCCGGCATGGGTTGAGTCAAAAACTTAAAAAAGCCAACCGCACAAGTGGTCATACAGACACATATTCAGGAGATCTCATGAATCAGTATTCGACAGGAACAGCCAGCCATTAAAGTATGTTCCTCTTTAGTTCCAACTAGTAAAACGCAAGACATCTGGGCGGGAAACCAGGGCCAGGCTGACTCTTTTCGGGGAGCAAAATACCGATTCCTAGGCCCTGGAGGTGGCGCCTGGAAACGCATTAAAAAAAAAAGATCTCTGGGCGCCTGGGTGGCTCAGTCGGTTAAGCGACTGCCTTCGGCTCAGGTCATGATCCCGGAGTCCCGGAATCGAGTCCCGCATCGGGCTCCCTGCTCGGCGGGGGGTCTGCTTCTCCCTCTGGCCCTCCCCCTCTCATGTGCTCTCTCTCTCAAATAAATAAATAAAATCTTTAAAAAAAAAAAGATCTCGGCTCGTACAAGCCCACCCTACAGTCGGGGAAACAAATACGACCAGTACCAAGGAAGAGCAAACACAGGAACGGAAGACACAGAAGGACCGGAGGAGCACCGCGGCCGTCAGCGCTGCGCCGGGACCCGGGAAGCCCCGCAGCACGAGAGCCCGCCGCGCGCCGGGGGCCCCGCCGGGCGTCTCTGCACAGAGACGCTGAAGAGACTGGAAGAAGCGGGTCGCGTCCCGCCCCGGCGGAGCGCCCCGCGGGGCCCCGGCCGCACGCCGTCCCCTCAGAGCCGCCGCCATCAGCTCACCGGTCTCCCATCTCCACGGCTTCCCGGCGCCGTCGCCGCCGTGAGCGCTTCACAGCTATTCCATCCTCCCGCACCGCTCCCTAACTGCCTCAGCACGGTCCCAACGTGGCCGCAGCGCCTGCCCAGCGACGGACACCGCCCCGGCCCGCCCCGCCACTCACCGCCAGCCCCTCTCTCCCGCAGCTGTCCGAGCCCGGGCGGCCAGCCAGCCACGCCGTCCACCGGCGCCGGCCGCCAGCCGGCCGCTCCGGAACCGTCAGCAACCAGCAACCGGAAGTGCCGAGCAGTCGTGAGAGCGCGGGGAAAGGGGTCCGGCCTCCCCCCGGGCCAGAAACACTAGGGTTCCCGCCTGAAAGAGGCGAGCGGGGGAAGCTGCTCTGGGGGACTCCCGGAGGCCCTGTCAGGCGGCAGGGTACATTCCCGTAAAGTCCCTCGACCGCGGGGCTGGGCAAACCTCCAGGATTCCACAGGACGCCCGAGAGTGACTGTGGGGACAGGCCTCCGCGCCCCGCAACCTCTGATCCGGAAGAACAGTGAAGGGGAGCAAAATAGGCCACCCCCAAATATGCCTCTTCGATACAGGATAGTTTAGGCTGATTATTTTTTTAAAACAAACAGGACAGGAGCTCCGAAAACCATGCAAAATCTACCCCTTTGTAAGAAACATTTACATTTGTAAGGGAAATCTCCGTTTGTAAGGGTGTCTCCCCAGGAAGAGAAGGAAGGACTCCAAACCTCCAGAAACTCCTTGTTATTGAGAGGGTAACAACAAATCTGCATAACAACCTCCTTGTTCTTTACTGTGCTTCACCTGGCAACCTCCCGGGGCTCCCCAAACCCAAAAATCTTCCTTTGCTCAGAGGTGGACGTTATATTTAAGGTGGTGGCTTGGGTCCTTCCAAGGAGTCACTCAGTCTTCCTGGATCTCCCCGTGTGTACAGGAGGTTCACCTGTTACTAAACGGTTTTTCTCCTGTTAACCTGTCGTTTTATTGGGTGTTGGGGGGGGGATCTCAGCCAAAAACCTAGAAGGGTAGAGGCGAAATTATTTTAGTTTCCCCATAAAAGTAAAGTGCAGGACTTGAGTAAGAGACAAACCATGAAGAATGAAAAAGGCTGTGGTCATTGGGAGCTTCATACAGGTGCTCATCTCAGCACTCTCACCAAACTTGGCACCTGGCACACGTAGGCTCTTGAGAAGTAGTTACCTGGATGAGTAAGGACCGATCTCAGTAGAAGGAATAGAAAGGGGAGGTGAATCAGATTGACTAAATTTCACTAGTTGACAAAACAAATCAAACCATTTTTTTCCTGTCTGAAATGTCTGACACATCTGCATATTTTAAGGGCCACTACATACTGGAAGTGGGAGAGAGAGCTCAGAATAAATATTAGATAAGGAAGCTCATACTCTATTTAAAGAGCAGATGCAACAATAGCAGGTAATATAAAATAGAATGCAATAAATAGATTGATAAAGTCCTGAGAAGAGAGACATGTTATTCGAATAACAGACAGTATTTAAAGTGATTAAGAAACAATGAGACAAATTCTTGACTTCAGAGTACTGGGGAAACATCATAGTGATTATGGGATAGGGAGAGGGACATTCTAGAGGGCAGTAAACACAGACAGGATTGCTAATGTTAGAAAGAAAGGAAAAAAATCTGCATGTCTATCAATAAGGGAATAATTACATATGCCATATCATATTATAAAATACCATTCAGGGGGTGCCTGGCTCAGTTGGTTAAGCATTTGCCTTGGGCTCAGGTTATGATCCCGGGGTACTGGGGGTCCTGGAATTGAGCCCCGTTTCAGGCTCCCTTCTCTGACTCTCCCTCTCCCTTTCCCTCTGTTTCTCCCCCCTGCTTGTGCTCTCTCGTGCTCTCACTCTCTCAAATAAAATTTTTTTAAAAAAATAAAATAAATAAAATACTATTCAGCATTTAAAATGACAAATTATCATTGGAAAAAGCAGTGTCAGAACAATATGTATTCCGTATTTCTTGGAAGAAAACTATGTGTATATATATGTAATTATGTGTTATGCTTGTGAACCTAAAGGAAAAGGATGCACTCCAACCTGAACAGTAATTCTCTCATGTTAAGAATTGTACAAACTTGGGGCGCCTGGGTGGCTCAGTCATTAAGCGTCTGCCTTCCGCTCGGGTCATGATCCCAGGGTCCTGGGATCGAGCCCCACATTAGGCTCCCTGCTCAGCAGGAAGCCTGCTTCTCCCTCCCCCACTCCCACTGCTTGTGTTCCCTCTCTCACGGTGTCTCTGTCAAATAAATAAATAAAATCTTTAAAAAAAAAAAAAAAAGAATTGTAAAAACTTTACAGTGTTTGCAAGCTAACAATCTTACGTGCCAGATTCCTGAATCCTGGTAGAAGTCACTAACTCCTGTGACAAAAACAAAGGATTTTATTTAATGACACAAACATCAGGCGCTTCATGTTTCCCTTGTGCTGAGGCCACAGGGGTGATGTGGAGGGACCCAGGTGGATGCTGCTCACACATTGGGTTTACATCCTAGCAGAGGAACCCCAAGCTTGCGAAAACCCAGTCTTTGCCCAATCTTGTCCCAGAATGAGGCATTATCTTTATTATCCTCGTCAAGAAGTAGATCTGAGGGGCGCCTGGGTGGCTCAGTCGTTAAGCATCTGCCTTCAGCTCAGGTCATGATCCCAGGGTCCCGGGATCGAGTCCCACATCGGGCTCCCTGCTCGGCAGGAAGCCTGCTTCTCCCTCTCCCGCTCCCCCTGCTTGTGTTCCTGCTCTCGCTATCTCTCTCTCTGTCAAATAAATAAATAAATAAATAAATCTTAAAAAAAAAAAAAAAAGAAGTAGATCTGATCCAAAAGGAGTTACATCTTTGAAAAGATAATCTGAAAGAAAATTTGTCAGAAGAAATCCTTGGAGAATTGTCTCCCAACATTCTAGGTAATAGCATTTGGAGGTAGAGATGTCCGCTTTTTTTTTTTTTACTTCATATACATGTAGATTCTAATTTTTATCATATTTTGTTATTTTAATCTTTCAAAATATAATAAAAAACAAAAGACAAAGAAGTTTAAAGTTGTTTTAGTGAGAGATAAGGAGCCACTCATGGTCAGTGATTGGGGGAATGATAATGATACTTAAGGAACATAATAACCGTATCTGGGATGGACTAGAGGTATAAAGACTATCTCAGGGCTGCCGTCATGTAGTGAGATAACTAGAACTGAGAATGGTGATTATGGTAATGGAAAAGAGCAACCTTTCAAAGGAGAAATATGCTGGCTCTGATGATTTCTACTTTACCTCCGTATTTCATCTGGGTAAATCAAGGAAGCTTCTCAAGATGGCATACATTCGAAATTGGTGATAGTGTTTGCATGCATAATTGAATTTAAGAAAAATAAAGAAAATTCCAGGTCCAGATGGTTTCACTGGAGAGTTCCACCAAACATTCAAAGAATAAATAACTCCTATCTTATATCAACCTTCCCAGAATGCAAAGATTAGGTTATACTCTACCCATTTTATGAGGCTAGCATATCTTTGATTCCAAACCTGACTTGGACAGTCTCACTCATGAACAAAAGTTACAAAAGTCCAAAAATTAATATTAAATCATATCCAATATATTGAAAGGATGACATATGTTATGACCAAGTTTCATTTATTCCAGGATTGCAAGGTTGACTTAACACTAGAGAAAATCAATGTAATTCATATTAACATGTTAAAGGAGAAAAATAATATAACATTCAATAGTTTTAGAAAACATGATGAAATATAACATCCATTCATTATTTTCAAAATTAGCAAACTAAGTAATTGAAGGAGAGTTCTTAATCTGATAAGGAGTATCTACAAAACCTACAACAGAAATGATGTTACTTAACTGTACCTCCCTATCTCCTTTTCTGTCCAACTGGTTCAGGACAGGCTTCCCCCAAATATGCCACTTTGGGCTATTGATTATTTGGAATTAAAGTTATTTAACAAACAGCCAGTACAAAAAGGACACTCTGACCCTCCTTTGTCCCCCTGAAAGCAGAAAATAAATCTCCCGTGTGGAAGGTACCCTCCTTGTAGAGCAGGTAAAGAGATGTCCCTATTGCCAGAAATAGGAAATTCAGGGCTGAGAGACTGTATAAACAACCTTGTTACTTCTTTACCAATTTACTATCCCAAGCCCAAACTTTGTCTTCTCAGTTCCGCTCAAATTTATTATTTCTTTGTCTAAAAGGTATGAAAACTGCTTTGGTCACTTCTTTGAGCGTCATATTTTTATGAACTCTTGTATAAACAACCCTAAATGTTTTTCCTCCAGTTAATCTGTCCGGTGTTGATTTAATTATTAGGCCAACCAAAGAACCTAGAAGGGAGAAAGTTTTTCCTCCCCTGCATTATTTACAATTAACCCATTTTTCTGTTCCCTGGGTTGTTTCTATGTGTGTTATACCTCCCCCTTCTCTTTCATTGTCTGCTCTTGATTTTTATGAGGTGTCTTCTGATGTTTGGTGTTGCTCATATCTAAGAATGGAGTCCTGTGCTGGTTAATGTCGGTAGTGTGAATTTCCACCGCAGGAGGCGGCTTCTGCAGCTGGTCTTACCCCAGTGGGAAGACCCAATCCAGGCTGGACATAATAGGCTATGGGCAGCCCTTCCTCCAGGGTGAGTGAACAGGGAGCAGGCAGACAGGCTGCGAACCTACACAATCACCGAAACATGAACCTCTTTCTCCAGAGTGGAGAGCTTCAATGTACTTCACTTCCAGACAGTGCTATCTTTCTTTATATTTTCCTCCTCCTGTTCCATTTAAAGGTCCAGAGTCATCTCAAATTTTGCTATGCTTCTTTCTTAGGCCTCAGTTTCTTGGTAAGAGCCTGTCCACTTGTTTTAAAAAGTAGGTATCAAGCTGTAGGCAGAGGACAAAGCCCAGCTGCCAGCTAGGGGAGATCTCCAACTGTGCCAAACACAGTTCTTAAATGAATGGCCCACACTTGCCCTTTACAACTGTTGGTCCTGAGGTTTGAACTTCTCCAGTGATACTGAATGAGGAAGCAGGTTGGAGAATCCAACCACCTATTAAGCCAGACATTAAAGAGATTTGCAAAAATGTGAAATAATTTCACTCCTTTCACTAACTTTTTGTTTTGGAAGATATCATTAAATTCCAGAAGATATATTTCTTAAGTTAACATGTAATGAGAATGTTACTGTTATTTTAAGGAATAGATATTTTTTAATTCCTCATTTTTAATTTTGAACACAGCAAATCTTGATGGATATGAGCCACATAAAAATACTCTTTGGGGTCCTCATTAATTTTTAAGAATATAAAAGGAATCATGAGACCCAAAAAATTTTTTAAAGATTTTATTAGGGGGGCACCTGGGTGGCTCAGTCGTCAAGCATCTGCCTTTGGCTCAGGTTACGATCCCAGGATCCTGGGATCAAGCCCTGCATCGGGCTCCCTGCTCTGCGGGAAGCCCGCTTCTCCTTCTCCCACTCCCCCTGCTTGTGTTCCCTCTCTCGCTGTGTCTCTCTCTGTCAAATAAATAAATAAATAATCTTAAAAAAAAATAAAGATTTTATTTTTAAGTAATCTCTACATCCAATTTAGGGCTCGAACTCACAACCCAGAGATCAAGATCCTTCAACTGAGCCAGCCAGGCGTCCTGAGACCAAAATTTTTGGAAAATTACTATGCTAGTCCATATACTGTATATGAAGTGATGCTTCTGAAACTAAAATGCGGAACAACTGGGGAGAATCTGGGAACACCTTTGAGGTGCTAGGTGTGGAAAATATTTGGAGTGTTATTGTAACAGCACTCCAACTGATCTTAAGGGTTAACTTGCTTCAAGCTTATTAGCTCCTTGCTTGCTGACCTAAGTCCCTTGATCTGTAGCAGAAATAACCTACTTTTCTCGGGATTTGCAGACCACTGGCCTTGACGAGTGAAGGACCAGGCTTTCCCAGAAGATAAGGCCTGGCTGCATTTGAAAACAGCCGCCATGGAGTACAGCAAGTCTGTTCAGGGTCATGTCTACAGATGAGTAACAGACTGGACACCTGCTTCTCTGGCATGTAGCCCCCCTCCTTTTCCCCATGCCTTCCCCTTTACAGCCCTCTGGCTTCATCTGGACTGGGAAGATGGTATTTGAGACATTAGTCCACCGTCTTTCTAGGTGGCCAGCTTTCTTTTCCACTGTCACTTGTCTTTAAGTACTGATTTTCGAGAGGCAAGCAGTTGAATCCGAGTTGGGAACTGGTTCTCTGTCTGGTGATGTTATTAGAAACATGTCCCCTGCTTATACAAATAGGAAAAGTACAAGTAAGCAGAGTCTAACTTTTTGTGCCTTGGTGGGGCTGTTGTTGTTGTTGGACCTAGCAACTCAGGAAATTTATGTGCCTTCTAATCCCTGGTGTGGCTAGTTCTAGTAGTGGTGTAAAAAATTAAATGCTATTTTGCATAGTAGGAAGTCAATACATATTATAGAATATCTATACCTGAAAAATCAAGAAATGGCAATGTTAGTACATTATAAATATGGAAGTTAATATGAAAAGTAAAAGGAACAAGTTAAAGTGACTATCCCTGGGGAGTAAATATTAGTAGGGAACAGAGGAGTGAGACCTGGTGTTTTTCACAAAAATAAAACTGAGAGTACTATTTAATTTTATTATTTTTTTTTCCAGGAGGCTCTATGCCCGACATGGGGCTTGAACTCACCAACCTGAGATGAAGAGTCACATGCTCTACAGATTGAGGCAGCCGGGCACCCCTAATTTTATTAACTTTTTAAAATTTTATTTTTATTAATAAAATGCACAAGTCAGGTGTGCAGCTCCATTTTACATATGTATGCAATCATGTAACCATAACCCCAATGGAAAGTTTTTGTCTTCTGTCAGCACAGATTAATTTTACTTGTCCTAAACATATGTTCATATGAGGCTACTTTTACTCAACATAATATTTTTTTTAAAGATTTCATCTATTCATTTGAGAGAGAGAGTAAGCATGAGTGGGAGGGAAGGGCAGAGGGAGAGGGAGAAGCAGGCTCCCCGCTGAGCAAGGAGCCTGCCGGGGTGTGGGGGGGGGCTCGGTCCCAGGACCCCGGGATCATGACCTGAGCTGAAGGCAGACACTTCACTGACTGAGCCACCCAGGCGCCCCTCAACATAATATTTTTTTAAAAAATTTTTAGTAATCTCTACACCCAACGTGGAGCTTGAAATCAACACCCCAAGATCAAGAATCACATCTCTACCAACTGAGCCAGCCAGGTGCCCCCAACACAATATTTCTAACATTCATTCACATTTTTCATCTATCAGTAGCTTCTTTTTATTTCTGATTAGTATACATTGTAAGAACATAACACTGTTTGATTCTCTATTCTCCTACTGATGAACACCTGGGTTTTTCCAGTTTGGGTCTATTATGAATAGAGGTGCTATGGCCTTATGTTTTCATATCTCTTAAGTAAATGCCTAGAAGTGAGATTGCTGGGTCATAATACAGGCATTATTTAACTTCATTAAAAATTTCCAGTTGTTCAAACTAGCATACCATTTTATATTCGAACTAGCAGTGAATAAGAGTTCCAGTTGCTTCATATACTCACCAGCACTTGGTGCTGTCAGTCATTTTAATTTTAGCAATTCTAATGGATATGTAGTGATTTTAATGCTTTATTGTGATTTCAATGTTATATTTCCCTATATGTTGTTGAGGACCTTTTCATATGCTTATTGACCATTCAAATATCTTCTTTTGTAAAGTGTGTGCTCAAATCTTTTGCCTACTTATGTTAGTTCCTCTTCTTATGATCGAGTTGTATGTGTTCTTTACATATTCTGCATACCAGTTATCAGAAATACGTATTCCAAATATTTTCCAGTCTGTAGCTTCTTTCACTTTCTTAAAGGTGTGTTTTTATTGAGCAGAAGATTTAAGTTTTGATGAAGTCAAATTTAGCAGTTTTATCTGTTATCATTAGTGCCTTTTGAGAAATCTTTCCTTAGGTCATGACACTATTTTACTTCTAAAATACCTGTGTGTACAACTTTGATTTTAAAAAAATTATTTTTTTAATGTAAAAAAAAGAAACTGAGGGCATATTTCTAATCTGTTGCCAGCTACCTCCAGTTACCATCCCATCTGGGAGGCAAGAGCTATGAGATAAGGAACAAAAATAAGTGTTTTGAAGGATTCTAGAAACATTGTAACTTCTCAGTGTTTAGTGTTGTTTCATTGTAATGATTGCATGAAAAAAAAAAGCATAAAAACTACTAAGATTTGGTCCTGATGGGTGGACAAAATATTTTCAGATTTGGGTTGAGAACTGGATAGAAACAATGGTGGGGGCTATTGATGTGAAAATGTTGGGGTTTGGGAATGAATGGTCATGAAAGAATTCTTGAGATGTCTTTGGTGCAAAAAGGTGGTTTTATTAAAGCACAGGGACAGGACTTTTGGGCAGGAAGAGCTGCACTGGGGTTGTGAGGAGTGACCCATTATATACTTTCAAGTTGGGAGGGGATTAGGGATAGCATAAGTCTCTAAGGAATTTTGTTTTTGTTTTTTAAAAAGATTTTATTTATTTATTTATTTATTTGAGAGAGAGAGAGAGAGTGAGAGAGAGAGCATGAGCAGGGGGAAGGGAAGAAGCAGACTCCCCTGCTGAGCAGGGAGCCTGATGCGGGGCTCAATCCCAGGACCAAAGGCAGTCAGCTTAACCGACTGAGCCACCCAGGTGCCCCTCTAAGGAATTTTGGAAGCAGGGTTTCCAGGACCTGGAGGGGCTAGCTGTTGTTAGAAAAGGTCATTTATTACTGTCTAGTAAATCCTTAGTCATGAAACCCTTCAGATGCATATCAGTGGGCCCAATGCTTGAAGGATGATTGCTAACATATCTCTTGGGTGGGTAGAGAGAAAGGAAGTTTCCCAAGGGATTTTTTATAGGATCCTGGAAGTCAGGCTAATGTCAAGCTAAGGTTGCCTTTTGCTTCTAGCAAAGTATTAACACTGTGGCAGCTGACCTCCTTGAGGATGGTCACCCTGCCTGTCTCAAGTACTTGTCAGTGGGCTGTAAGTTGTAAGGACGTTTAATTTTTTTTTTCTTTTGCCTTTGTTCTCCACATCAGCTATCAGCAGGAACAGATAAAGAGGGGAAATTAAGCTGAAGATTGGAGGGGCATCTGAGAAAATAAGTGGGTGGTTAGGAAAGGTGCTGAAGGAATAAAAATGGGGAGGGGAGGCAAAACAACACAAATAAGACATTTTCCTCAACCCCCACCCCCCAAATCCTAGTCTGAAAAGTTAAAACTTTAATACAACGGATATATAAAGTGTGCAGTAACACCGCCCTAAGGTGACTACTGTCAGCCTTCTGTGATCATCGCAAGTGACCTCAAAGAGATCCCCAAACAGGAAGAACCAGAAAACCAGTGAAGCACAGGCCTGCAGGCACTGTTTTTGAACAATCCAATATAATAGAAACATAATGCATTAAGATGACGTGTAAATTGAGATTTATGTCTCTGTGGAAATCAGTAAATCTTAATTTTTACAACCGAACAGATTATACCTTGTGAGTCAAGGATTTGGAGAGCTGCTGACAAGCATGCATAGTCTTCCCGTTTTTGCATACAAAGCCGACAAGCTTGGGAGCAATTCTTCAGAGCCTTCTTTGTTTTGTTTTTTCTTTTTTTTAAAGATTTTATTTATTTATTTGACAGAGAGAGACCCAGCGAGAGAGGGAACACAGGCAGGGGGAGGGGGAGAGGGAGAAGCAGGCTCCCCACGGAGCAGGGAGCCCGATGCGGGGCCGGATGCGGGCCCGATGCGGGGCTCGATGCGGGACTCGATGCGGGGCTCGATGTGGGACTCGATGCGGGGCTCGATCCCAGGATCCTGGGATCATGACCTGAGCCGAAGGCAGATGCCCAACGACTGAGCCACCCAGGCGCCCCATCTTCAGAGCCTTCTGAAACACTGTCTCCTTGGCAAGAGTCCTCAGTAACCTACGGAGATCATATATCTGCTTCCCCAATTTTGTGGTGTGAAAACTAGGGTCTACTAGCGAAGCGTCCCTCACAAATTGAGCATCCAAAAAGCTCAGCTGCTAAGCAGGTTTTGTAAGAGGTTGCAATTCAGTAGGATAGGAAAGGGCTGAACACATGTAATGATTCGTTGGGAATTTATACTCAATCACCATGAATTTTTTAACAAGACGGTATAACAAGACTATTACTCGGTGCCAAAGGGGATTCCAAAGGCTATGAACTGTGGCTGGCAGGAATTCCCCAAGCAACCGGCAGTCTGTGCTGAAGCCCTGGAGGACAGCGAAGTGCCGGGGTCTCCAAGCGCTTGCAGGACCCGAGCCTGCACCCACCTTCCCCCTCCCGACCGCGGACCGAGCTGCGCGCAGGCGCCGCCGAGCCGGAGCCCGCAGCCGGCTGACCATAGAGCTTCCAGACCTCCAGGATTCCTAGAGAGCTTCCGGAAGTGCCTCGAGACAAGATGCGCGTTGGTCGATGTTGTGCCTCCGCGGGTCTGGAAGTTCGGGGCTGCGGGGCCCTGGTCCGGTTACGGCTTTCTGCCGGCTTCCTCGCCGCCCTTGCTCCGGCTGCGTCCGACCTCTGCAGCCCGCCTTCCCCAGCCCGGGCCGCCGCTGGAGCTCGCGGTGAGTAACGGTTCGGGCTCCGGGCGGAGGAGCGGAGCGCTTTGTGGCCAGACTAGGCCGCCGCTGGGGACGGGCCTGAGGGTCTGCAGGGGGGCCCAGACGCGGGGGCGCCCCGGGCCGCAGGGGGTCGGGGTTGGTCCCCCCGGGCGCAGGCCTGGGCCGCGGCCCCAAACTCTCCACCAGGACTCTCTCCCGGGGGTTCGCTTTCTTCATCCCGCTCCTCTTTGTGATGTTTTCTGCCTTAAAACGGGAAGCCGCCCCCACGTTATCTTTTATCCAGCTGCTTCCACCGTCTGAGCTGCTTTTACTTAGCAATATTGCATTTCCTTCAAAATACGATTTTTTTCCTTTTTTTTTTTCAAGCAGTATTTTGCTTTTGGAAGCCTAATTATCCTTGGAAACCTATTTTTGCTCCTCTGCTCTGTAGTGTATTCAGAAAATGGTGGTGTATTGACTGGGTAATTGTACAAAAGACAGTTTTCACAATTTTGGGGTAATACGGAATTCAGCCTTACTCTACTTACCTTGCTTATGAAGGGTTGCTAAGGTAGATGCCTGGGAACTTCTGGCGGGGCCCCATTTCCAAAACTCAGGTCCCTCACGAGTCATTCTGTCAGGCCACTGCCACCTCCGAGAACAATCCAGATTTCTGTTGTTTGGTTAGTTCAGTTAAGTGTATTTATGCAGTAATCATAGTTTTTACAAATGTATAAGTATTTTGAATTTGTGCTGTGGTTGAGTGTGAAATGTGGTCGATATTAAAACCGGCTTCTGCAGTTTGAGATAACTCTAAAGGACAGTTTTTGCTTCACTTATTTTTTCTTGATCTTTAAAGTCTGAAAAATCACTTTCTTGTTTTATTTTCAGTTCCCAAACATCCGAAAGTAGACTTACTTAGTCCTAAGGAAGAAAACATTCCTTCTTACCTCTTAAAACAATAATGCTTTAAAATCTGAGTTGTGGGGCACCTGGGTGGCTCAGTGGGTTAAGCCTCGGACTCTTTTTTTTTTTTTTTTTAAGATTTGATTAATTTATTTGTCAGAGAGAGCCCACAAGTAGGGGGAGTGGCAGGCAGAGGGAGAAGCAGGGAGCTGGATGCAGGACTCAATCCCAGGACCCTGGGATCATGACCTGAGCCAAAGGCAGACGCTTAACCAACT
>NC_138376.1:820579-850238 GCF_054177405.1 Leptonychotes weddellii | reverse complement strand
AGAAGAGTCTTTACAGATTGACTATTTTAACTTCCTAAATCAATAAACTTGACCAAGTATTTTTTTTAAGAGATTTATTTATTTATTTATTTATTTTAAAGTTTTATTTATGTGACAGAGACAGCGAGAGAGGGAACACAAGCAGAGGGAGCGCGAGAGGGAGAAGTAGGCTTCCCGCGGAGCAGGGAGCCCGATGCGGTGCTCGATCCCAGGACCCCGGGATCATGACCTGAGCTGAAGGCAGATGCTTAACGACTGAGCCACCCAGGCGCCCTGAGAATTATTTATTTATAAAGATTTTATTTATTTATTTGAGAGAGAGGGAGAGTGTGTGCGCGCACACACAAGGGGGGGGCGGGCAGAGGGAGAGAGAGAGAAGCAGACTCCCTGCTGAGCAGAGAGCCTGTTGTGGGGATCATGACCTGAGCTGAGGGCAGATGCTTAACTGAGTGGGCTACCCAAGCACCCCTATTTATTTATTAGAGAGAGCGAGCTCAGGGAGGAGGGGCAGAGAGAGAATCTCAAGCAGACTCTGTGCTGAGTGCAGAGCCCTCCCCAGGCTCGATCTCTCCACCCTGAGATCAAGAGTCCCACAACACTAACTGAGCCACCCGGGTGCCCCTTGACTGGGTATTCTTAAAAGAGGATGTAGGGCGCCTGGGTGGCTCAGTTGGTTAAGCGACTGCCTTCGGCTCAGGTCATGATCCCAGGGTCCTGGGATCGAGTCCCACATCGGGCTCCCGGCTCAGCGGGGAGCCTGCTTCTCCCTCTGACCCTCTCCTCTCTCATGCTGTTTCTCTCTCGCTCGCTCTCTAATAAATAAATAAATAAAATTAAAAAAAAAAAGGATGTAAGAAGCAGTGCTTACCAATTTAATGCAGATGTGTATACATGAAACTGAGAGGAAGGTAAATAATAGACTAATTTTGTAATCTGTATTTTTGTACTTGATTAGTTATAGGTTGTAATTGTCAAAAACTTGATTGGAGAGGAAAGAGACTAAAAAGTGGAAAAAGAGCCACTAAAAAGAATAGTCAGGGTGGGGAATGGACAAGACTGGTTGGCTGATTTGGTGTAAATTATGAACAGAGCTGGTAATTAGATGACTTCTATCAGTCTCACTATTGAGACTTTATTTAATATCATTTAATATGTTAATTATTTAATATCTTAAACAATATAAAGTTCTCGAATGGTGCACACTTAACATTGAAGTATTTTTTAGCTACTGTTGGTAAGGATTGACTATAAGACGGAAGATGGCCAGTTATTCAGTAAAGATGAACGTTGGCTTTAAGGAAATTCGTAAGACAACATGGTGAAACTGTGACTGTGCAGCATCACATTCTAAACAATTAGAACTTAAAATTAATGTCCCATGGTAATGATCTTTTAAGTTTTTAAAACATAAGTAGCTATTTTAAGAACATTTAAGAATTTATTAAATTTTGGGCACCTGGGTGGCTCAGTTGGTTAAGCGACTGCCTTCGGCTCAGGTCGTGATCCTGGAGTCCCGGGATCGAGTCCCGCACCGGGCTCCCTGCTCGGCGGGGAGTCTGCTTCTCCCTCTGACCCTCTTCCCTCTTGTGCTGTCTCTTATTCTCTCTCTCAAATAAATAGATAAAATCTTTTAAAAAATAATAAAAAAAAGAATTTATTAAATTTTAATTAACTTAAAAAATAAATTAATTTAAAACCATGGATATTAAATCTGGCTGTTCAAAACAAAATTGATTACTCTTGTCTCAAACTCTCCAAAAAATCTCAGCTTCTTGCCCAGATTCGCTCTTCCCTCAACTCTCACTATTCCAGGAAATGTCCCCACTTCTCCACAAAATAGCAGATATTTTTCACATGGTCCAAATATAGGACTTAACCACACTATGTAGAGTACTGTAAATGTGTGCCCATGGCCATGGTTTTCTTGCAAATGTTTGTGGCAGTGACCTTTTCCTCTGTATGTCCTTTTTTTTTTTTAAGATTTCATTTATTTGACAGGGAGCACACAAGGGGGGGCAGGAAAGGGAGATGCAGGCTCCCTGTGGGGCAGGGGTCTGGACACAGGGCTCCATCCCAAGACCCTGGGATCATGACCTGAGCCGAAGGCAGACGCTCGACTAACTGAGCCTCCCAGGCGCCCCCCTCTGTATGTCTTTCTAAGCACGAAAGTTGTATGAGTTATTTGTGTTCCAGAAAGATGGCACTGACCGCCCTGCAGGCGGTGGAAGAGAGCGTGACCAAAGGCAGCGTACCCAGAAGCAGTCGGCCAGAGATGTGCACGGTGAAACCACAGACCTGTGGTCTACAGAGCAGAGAGAGACAGGCCCTTAGAAGGAGAATCACGCTACATCTGTACACTTCCTGACATCAGTCTTCAAAGCAGTGCCTTTTTCAGGAGTGTATTTTTTTCTGGAGGAGGGGAAGGACGGGGTAGGGTTTCTGCGATCACATGAAAACACAGAATTTCTCCCTAGGAAAAAAGTCCATAGGCACAAAAGTTTACAGTCAATTTCAGCAGAGTTCACAGACCTGACACCCATCCAATAACTTCAGGAACATTAAGAACCCTTACTTAGAGGGGTGCTTGGCTGGCTCAGTGGGAAGAGCATGAGACCCCTGATCCCCGGATTGTGAGTTTGAGCCCCATGTTGGGTGTAGAGATTACTAAAAAAATAAATAGAAACTTAAAACAAACCCTTACTTAGAGAGTGTGGACAGAAGGGGAAGAAAATTATCTTTAAAATTAGACAAGGCTGGGGGTTGCCTGGGTGGCTCAGTTGGTTAAGCCTCTGCCTTTGGCTCAGGTCCTGATCCCGGGGTCCTGGGGGTCCTGGGATGGAGTCCGCATCAGGCTCCTTGCTCAGCAGGGAGCCTGCTTTTCCCTGTGCCTGCCGCTCCCCCTGCTTGTGCTCACTCTTTCCCCCACCCTCTCTCTGACAAATAAATAAAATAAAATATTTTTTTAAAAAAGAGCCTGCTTCTCCCTCTGCCTGCCGCTCCCCCTGCTCATCCTCTGTCACTCTCTCTGACAAATAAAATCTTAAAACATATATATATATTTTGGTAGCACCTTAATCTGCTTGGGGTGGTGGAGTACAGAGTGGGGGTGATAGAGAAGACCTCATGAAAAAGGAAATAGGTAAGCTCAGACTTTTAAGTTAGAGTTGAATGGTCTCAACTAGACCAGGATTTATCACCCTTGGCATTGACACGGAGCCAGATCATCCTTTGTTGTGGGGATCTCTGTTACGCATTGGAAGATGTTCAGTAACATCTCTGGCCTCTACCCGCTGGATACCAATAGCATCCCTTCCCTTCGGTTGTAACAACCAAACATGTTTTCAGACAATGTCAAATATCCCTGGGAGAAGGGAGCAAAATTGCCCCCGGTGGAGAACCACTGAGCTAGAGTAAAGAGCTCTGTAGCAGAATGGAGGTTTAAGAAAGCCACGTTTGGAAAAAGCTATATGAAGGTGAGCTTGTAGCAGATAAAGGTAGGCAGGTTTACGTACCATAAAGGGCCTTGCATATTGTGCTGAAGAGTTGGGTTCCCTGGTGAAAGATTTTAAGGTGATGAGTTGTATTACGTATTTGTTAAAACAGTCTCTCTAGCAGAGTATTAATTTCATAGGGTAACATACTGTATAACAAAGTATCACAAGCTTGGTGGCTTAACACAGCAGAAATCTATTCTCTCTCAGTTATGGAGGCCAAAAGTCCAAAGTCAAAGTGTCGGCAGGGCCACGCTCTCCTAGCTTCTGGTTGTTACTGGCATTCCTTGGCTTGTGGCTTTGTAACTCCTGATCTCTGCCTCTGTAGTCACATAGCTCTCTTCTGTGTCTGTCTTCACATGGTTCTCTCTTTGTCTCAGTTTCTGTCTCTCTTCTCTTCTTAAAAGTACACCAGTCATACTGTATAAAGCCCTACTCTACTCCAGTGGCTTCACTTGATTACATCTGCAAAGACCCTACTTCTAAATAAGGTCACATTCACAGGTATCAGGGGTTAGGACCTCAACATATCTTTTGGGAGGACACAGTTCAACCCACAACAGGCAGCAATGTGGAACACAAATGGGATAAAAGAATAACCAAAGGCAGGAAGACCACTTAACCACTGCCAAGTGCAGGCAAGAGGTGATGTCTGTTACCAAAGATAAAGGCCATAGGATATATCCCACAAAGAAATAGGACCCTGTTATTGAACTCTTTGGACCTCCAGGTTTGTATCTAAACCTTGCTCTTTAGCAAATGCAGATATATTCTGTGTTAGGTGTTATAAATAATAGCCTTTGAATGTTCTTCATTCTTTATTGATAGAATTATCAATAAAATAAAAGATATAGATCTATACTCATGGGGAACATACAATTAAGTTAGGAAGTCAAAACTTCTTTGCAACTAATAATACATAACTACAGGAAAAGTAACATTAATAAACACTTTAAAAAAACAAGTTATAAATCTTTTGTTCTATGAATATGGTAAAATGAGAGAATACATTTTCCAATTTTGTATTAGCATTATATTCCTAAAATAAAAATCACTTGAACATCACAAAGTGATAAACATTTATGCAACAGAGGTATAGAGTAAGAGGGCAGTCACTTCCAAATGGAGTCATCAAAAAAGGATTTTATTTTTTACTTTTTTTTAAAGTAAGCTCTACACCCAGTGTCGTGCTTGAACTCACGACCCTGACATCAAGAGTCACGTGCTCTTCCGACTGAGCCAGCCAGGCATCCTAAGAAAGGATTTTAAAGGAGAAAACATTTTATTTTGTCCTTTAAGAATAGGTAGTAAAAAGCGACAGATTTATATGATCTGAAGAGAAAGAATAGGTAGTTTGGGCACTAATGAAAGCAATCAGAGAAGACTTGAATAAATGGAGAGACAGACTGTGTTTATAGAATGGAAATTAAAATGTCAATGAGCTATAGATTCAGCACAAATCCTGTTCCAGGGTTTCTTTTTGTAGGAATTTATATCAAAAGACAATGGAATTAGAAAAATCAAAACAATTTTGATAATATACAATAAAGTTTCAGGGCTCTTAGTACTTGATTTCAGGATTTTGAAAGCCACAATAATCAAGACAGTTTTGTTTTGGTGAGAGGATAAAGGTGTAGGTCAGTGGAACAGAATAGAGATTCCAGAAATAGACCCACACATATATGGTCAATTGATTTTTGACAAAGATGGGCAAAGATAATTCAGTGGGTAAAGAGTAACCTTTTCTGCAAACAGTGCTGGAACATTTTGGTATCTTTGTGCAAAAAAAAAAATGAACCTCTGTCCACACTTCAAACTCTGTGCAAAAATTAACTCAAAATTTGGGGCACCTGCCTGGCTGACTCAGCAGGTGAAGCATGCGACTCTTGAGTTTAGGATCATGAGTTTGAGCCCCAGGTTGGGTGTAGAGTTTACTTTAAAAAAAAAAAAACCTCAAAATGGATCATAGATCTAAGGTAAGACTTAAAACTATAAAACTCTTAGAAGAAAACAGGAGAAAATCTTTGTGACCATGGATTAAGCAAAGGTTTCTTAGATATGACACCAAAAGCACAATCCCTAAAAGAAACAAATTGACAAATTCAGTTTCAAAAACGTTATGAATTTCTGTTCTTTGAAAGGCACTTCATTTCTGTTATGAAGAGGAGGAAATATTTGCTAATCATATATCTTATGAAGGCCTTGTATCTAGAATATGTAAGGAATCCTGAAACTCAAAATAGAATCTAATTTTTTTTTTTTTTTTTAGATTTTATTTATTTATTTGACAGAGAGAGACACAGCGAGGGAGGCAAGGAACACAAGCAGGGGGAGCAGGGAGCCTGATGCGGGGCTCGATCCCAGGACCCTGGGATCATGACCTGAGCCAAAGGCAGACGCTTAACAACTGAGCCACCCAGGCGCCCAAAATAGAATCAGTTTTGAAAACAGGCAGAAATTTTGAGCAGATACTTCACCAAAGATGTATGAATGGCAAATAAGCATGTGAAAGGATGCTCAACATTATTGGACAGAAGGAAAATGCAAATTAAAACCATAGTGAGATACCAGAGAGTGGTTAAAAATAAAAGCAAATAAATAATAAATAAAACCATAGTGAGATACCATTACACATTCAGGTATCTAAAATTAAAAATAAAACAATATTAAATGCTTGTCAGGAAATGGAGCAACAAGCAATTCTCACATATTGCTAGTGGAATGCAAAGTGTTACACCCACTTTAGAAAACAGTTCTGTAGTTTCTTATACAGTTATACATATACCTACCATATGACCCAGCAATTTTACTTTTAGATATTTATCCAGGTAAAATGAAAACATGTTCAAACAAAAACACATGCAGATGTTCATAGTGGCTTTGCTTGTAATCATCAAAAACTGAAAATGACTTGAGATATCTCTCAACTGAGAATGGATAAACATACATCCATATAAGGAATAAACTACTGATACATGCAGCAACATTGATGACCTCATGTATTATGCTAAGTGAAAGATGCCAGACTCAAAAGACTACCTACTGTATGATTTTATTTATAAAACACTGTGGAAGGTCATTAGTGTGTGGGACTAGACTTTTGGGTTGCAGGTGTGATTAGGGCATTTAGGTTCCTTGGAGAGGCAGGACCAGTGCTCCACAGAGAGTTGTAGAGGGAGGTAAGGTCCACAGTGGAAGTGGTTAGCCTTGAGACAGGAGGGAGGATGGAGAGCACAGTAGGATAATGACTTAGGTGGAGAAGAGCCTTTGGTGTTAGGATAGTTCTGGACAATACCTTGAGCTAGATTGTATAGAAATTAGTCTCAGGGCGCCCGGGTGGCTCAGTCGTTAAGCGTCTGCCTTCGGCTCAGGTCATGGTCCCAGGGTCCTGGGATTGAGCCCCGCGTCGGGCTCCCTGCTTGGCCGGGAGCCTGTTTCTCCCTCTCCCTCTGCCCCCTGCCCCCCGCTTGTGATCTCTCTCTGTGTCAAATAAATAAATAAAATCTTAAAAAAAAAAAAAAAGAAATGAGTCTCCGTTGAGTGTGAGGGATAGGCTGAGAGCCGAAGTATGTAGAGACAGTAGGGATGGTGCAGCAGATGCCGAAAGAGTTCGATCATCACTGAGGGCCAGCTGAGGTTAAGTGCAGAACTTTAGTCTGACCCAGTCTGCATGGTTTCTTGACTTTGTTTGCTGTATTCCACATCCCCAAGGAGAGGAAGCAGAAGGGATGGACTATTCCCCAGATGGGTGTTTGGCAGAAAGCTAAGGAGGTAAGGAGTTACTTCTGGAACAGTGGAGAGGATCACTTAAGTGATTGAGCCATGAGGTACATGTTGTGGTGAGGAGCTTGTTAAGATGTCGTAATGTATTACTGTGACCTTTGACTTGCTTTAATACTGTTTGACAGTTTCTCTACCCCAAGAATTGCCCTTACTGAAGAGCTCCTTGGAAGGTTCTTAAGAAGATAAAGAAGGTAGTGGAAACAAGCCTACTGAGCTTTTCCAGCCCTAAATGGCAGCAGAATCAAGAAAGTCGTCAGCCCCATCCCCACCTGACCACGCTCCTGAAGAAGACCTTGTAATTGTCAAGGTAGAGGAAGATCATGGCTGGGACCAGGAATCTAGTCTGCATGAAAATAACCCTCCAGGCCAAGAGCTGTTCCGCCTGCGCTTTAGGAAGTTATGCTACCAGGAGACGTTAGGACCCCGAGAAGCTCTGATCCAACTCCGCGCACTTTGCCATCAGTGGCTAAGGCCAGATTTGAACACCAAGGAGCAGATCTTGGAGTTGCTAGTGCTAGAGCAGTTCTTGACCATCCTGCCTGAGGAGCTCCAGACTCTGGTGAAGGAACATCAGCTAGAGAACGGAGAGGAGGTGGTGACGCTATTGGAGGATTTGGAAAGGCAGATTGACATATTAGGACAGCCAGTAAGTAGAAGGAGGTGTGCGTGCTGTGACTGGGAGGTCTGGAAGCGGGCTGGAGGGACATTAGCACCGCAGCAGAATAAATGCTGGGCATCCGTTTCTGTTGTAGGAGGATGACCATAGTTCTAGTGCATTGTCGCTTGTATTTGTAGAGTTCTTTTTCTGTGAAGGCTAGGTGTACATTTTTTATCCTTATAACATCCTTGCAGCTATTACTGTTCCTGTTTGCCAGGTGGGAAACATACGTAGAGAGCTTAAGTTACTTGAATTACTCTGGGCACGCATAATTAAAGGTAGATCTGAGACCAGACCTCAGATTTCTTCAGTGTTACCAAAGTTTTTTCTCCCAAATAGCACTGCTTTAAGTTTCTGTTTATCATTCTTCCCATGCCTTGCGAGTGCAAAACGGCAGGAAGGGCATCAGCAGAAATGATGCCTTTCTGTGCTAATGAGCTCGTTTGTGTTCTCACTGCCTGTGGGAAGTAGATGAAATTCTGCTTCTTCCTTTTAACAAGCACATATCCCTAGAGATGTGCTCTTGATCTTCTTTTTATTTATTTATTTATTTATTTATTTTTTAATCAGACAATTTTAATCAAGTGAATAGTAAGCAGTGAAAGTGCAATTGCATGAAGAGCCCCATATTTCACATGTTCAAACTGTTTTCCAGTGTCTTTACTTGTAAGGTGTTGAAGGTGGGACCCACTCTTGAATCTTCTTTCTAGTGGTAGAATAAGGTACATATTGTTCTGGAGTGCCACTCACATTGAACTTATGATTTGTCCAGATGAATTTACGAGCAGTAGGTGGTTTTGTTGTTGGAGGATCATCGGTCATACAGTGAAACCAACGATGCCATTCAGGGGGCACCATGTTTCCATCCACATCCCAAAATGTGTTTTTGCCATTCATTTCAGTAGTATATATAACCCATCGGTGACGGCCAAAAAACTGCTTGTTGTCTTCATAGTATTTGTTTCCATATTTGTCTTCCCCCACTAAGGTACCAACCCTCACATCATTTGTCCTGAAGAAAACCCGTAGATAGCCACGGAGGCCGCCGTGGCCGCTGACCTGCTGCAGCCCGCGTTTCAGGACCTGCAAGAGCTCCATCTTGTCCCGTCGCTCTTGATCTTCTTAATGTTGTTTGCTTCCTTTCATGAAGGAGTTTCTTGTAATGCATCTGTCCCATTGTTTTCAGGTCTCAGCCCGTGCACATGGACATGGACTCTGGGAGGAGGTGGTGCATTCAGAGTCTGCACCAGAGCTTCCAAATACTCCGCTCCAACCTGGGGCAACCCAGCACAAATCTCCAGTGCCCCAGGGGCCAGAAGAGAGAGGTGAGGGGCCAGATTTCATTGATGAGGAGGGAGAAGTAGAAAAGAAAGAAAGTGCCTGTTGAGTTCCTGGAGAACTAGGAAGTAGAATTTCTGTTTACAGACGAGTCCTAAGATCTGGGTTTGAATGTTTAGGCTTCAGATACAGACTATCAGTCCCACTGGTAGATTCATGAACAAATTAAAGAATTTGGGGATTTTTACATCTTCACACATTTCTGTTATCCCGGTGTAGTAACAACATAGGCGTTTTTGAGGTTTTGCTGGTATCATGCCACTTTCTTTGTAACTTTCAGTACATAATTCCTCACGCAAGAACATTTTCTTGGATAGCCACAGTAATGCGTCACAATTAGGAAATGTAACGCTGATACAGAAATAATCTGGGCTACAGTTCATATTTCTGTTTTGCCAGTTGTCCCAGTAATGTTCTTCCAGAGTCCAGTCCAAGATTACCCTTTGCAGTCGGTTGTCATGTTTCTTTAGACTCCTTTAATTTGGAATAGTTGCTCAGCCTTTCTTTGCCTTTCATGACTTTGACATTTTTGATGAGTACAGGTTGGTTGTTTTATAGAATGGCTGCAATTTGGGTTTGTGTAGTGTTTCCTTATGTGTAAATTCCAGTTGTGCATGTGTGGCAGGAGCACCCCAGAAGTGCTGTTGCCTCCTCCGCTGTGCCAGAGGAATTTGTCCTGTTACTGGTGTTGGTATCTTTGATGACTTGGTTATCAAAGTTGCTAGGTTGATCACTGTAAAGTTACTATTTTTCCCTTTATAATTAATAAGTAATTTGTGGAGAGATACTCGAGTGTGTTTATTTTCTTTTTTTTTTTAAAGATTTTATTTATTTGACAGAGAGAGAGAGACAGCAAGAGAGGGAACACAAGCAGGGGGAGCGGGGGAGGGAGAAGCAGGCTTCCCGCGGAGCAGGGAGCCCGATGCGGGGCTCGATCCCAGGACCCTGGGATCATGACCTGAGCCGAAGGCAGACACTTAACGACTGAGCCACCCAGGCACCCCTAAAACACTAGTTTTAATATTCCTTGATGCTTCTTGACTGAATCAGTGATTACTAAGATAAAATGATTTTCTAATTGTGTCATGCCTTCTACATTTATTTGTTGTAATAGACAGTGTTCCTTCCTCCCCGTTTTATTAATTTGTCAGTATGGACTCTTAGGTCCAGAAATAAAATATCTATATCTGTCTTTATTTTGTTACCATCTTTATTTTGGTGCTTAAATTGTCTCCGATTTGGTCAGAGGAGGCCCCTTCAGTTTGGCTCCTCCGTCCTTTTGACATTTCCCCATCATTTTTTGAGAACTTCTTACCTTCTTGCAGAACAAGGTGTTCTAGCTTTATCTTGTACTTGCTCTGCATTAGTTTTTTTTTCATTTATGTGGTTTATAGCAGTTTGTTCCATATAAATGGATTTTTAATATTTCTAAAGAAGCATAGAAACAGTTTCAGTTAGTAGTATGATTCTTGTCTAAAGTTCTAAAGCCTGTTGTTAATTTTGGTATTGCAATGTCTGATATCTGTAGGAAGCAGATAGTGGCAGTCATGGTACACATTTCAGAAAGGTAACAGAGTTAGTAGATATAAATTGGTTCTCATATTCCATTTGCCAAGAGATCAGGACCTAAAGAAACACCGTACAGAAGCACAAGGATTGAATGTAGCTTTGGTGGGAGAGAAGAAAATTGTAAAGCAATTCCTATTAGGAAACCAGTACTCTATTTTTGACATGTAACTTCAGGCTGAGCGGGACATCAGTGTGCACATGTCTTGTGGGCAGCCACAGGTATAGACCCAGAGCTCCCCCCCCCCAAAAAAAAGATTTTAAAAAAAGTTTATTTAAGCAACCCCTGTACCCAACGTTTGAACGCACGACCCTGAGATCTAGAGCTGCATACTCCACCTACCGAGCCAGCCAGGGGCCCTTCAGCATCTTATGTGCAAAATCTCAGAAATGCACATGTTCTGAAATACAAGCACCGTTGGAATGGGTTAGTGCTGGCTGCTGCAACTGTGGGACAGGGCTAGTCTCACTCAGCTCCTTTCTCCTCTCTCAGCCATCTCTACTTCTCAGAGTCCTACCCCTTCCCAGAAAGGAAGTCCTGGAGACCAGGAGATGACAGCAACACTTCTCACAGCAGGGTTCCAGGTGAGTTGTACTGCTTCTCTCTCAAAGCCCCTGACTCTGCTTGGCAGTGTGGGTGGCATCTACCTAAAGAGGTCTGGACTCTCTGTAGCAGTACTGACCAAGAACTTGCTCCAGATTCTTTTTGCATGATTCTTGATTATCCCAATAAATCTGGTGCATTTCCCTCTTCTTCCCAGCTTCTTTAGATCCCTTTACACAGTATGTTCCCCCCCTCTCGATCCTCTCCAACCCTGGCAGATCTCTGACAATGTGGGCTGCAGCTATGGAACAGTCCCAGTCCCACATGGGGATTTTGTTTTGTTTCAGACTTTAGAGAAGATCGAAGACATGGCTGTGTCCCTAATTCGAGAGGAGTGGCTTCTTGACCCATCACAGAAGGATCCCAGCAGAGATAATAGGCCAGAGAATTACAGAAACATGTTCTCCCTGGGTAAGGAGAGCTCTGGTTATTGTTATCAGTTAAGATGTTTTGTTTGTTATGTGATGGTAGCTCTGAACTTTCTGAAAGACATTGTTGAGTTTAAACTCAGGAACTAACAGAGAAACAGTGCTATAAAATGGACTTCAATTTTCCAGTCCAGGACTTACTTTGGGTACTATTCTATATGCAGTTGGAGTCATTTCTTCTGCTCCCAGTCGCATGGAATCTTTACCTAGATGTCACCCTATTAAGCCTTTTGTGCTCCGCCCTTTCAGTGACTGTGGCTTTTTTCATTTCTGTCCCATTAGGTCCTTCAGCAGTTCCATATTCCTTCCCACTCCCCTGCTTCTTGTCAGGTGATCCCTTCCTTGCTTTAGTGCCCTCCCAACATCCCTCTTTCTTCATGGCATTTCTTCCCCATTCGGCCTGTGGTACTTCTGCTTGACCCTGCTTTCATCTCCCTCTCTATTATGGCAGTATTTGGAGACAGATGGAAGTTTTGTGTTTACTGCTAGTTTTCCGTGTATATTTCCCATATGTTCGATTTCTTTTTAACATAGAGAATGGAAAGTGACATTGGCTTGATGGTTCTCACATTTTCATTTCAGGTGGTGAGACCAGGAATGAGAACAGGGAATTATCTTCGAAACAGGTAATATCTCCTGGAATCCAACCACATGGAGAGACAGCTGCCAAATGCAACGGGGATGTTATCGGGGGTCTTGAGCATGGAGAAGCCCGAGATCTCCTGGGCAGATTAGAGAGGCAGCGGGGAAATCCCACCCAGGAGAGACGACATAAATGTGATGAATGTGGGAAGAGCTTTGCTCAGAGCTCGGGCCTTGTTCGCCACTGGAGAATCCACACTGGGGAGAAACCCTATCAATGTAATGTGTGTGGTAAAGCCTTCAGTTACAGGTCAGCCCTTCTTTCCCATCAGGATATCCACAACAAAGTAAAACGCTATCACTGTAAGGAGTGTGGTAAAGCCTTCAGTCAAAACACAGGCCTGATCCTGCATCAGAGAATCCATACTGGGGAGAAGCCGTATCAGTGCAATCAGTGTGGGAAGGCTTTCAGTCAGAGTGCGGGCCTTATTCTGCACCAGAGAATCCACAGTGGGGAGAGACCCTATGAATGTAATGAGTGTGGGAAAGCTTTCAGTCATAGCTCTCACCTCATTGGACATCAGAGAATCCACACTGGGGAGAAGCCCTATGAGTGTGATGAGTGTGGGAAAACCTTCAGGCGGAGCTCACATCTTATTGGCCATCAGAGAAGCCACACTGGGGAGAAGCCCTACAAATGCAATGAGTGTGGGAGGGCCTTCAGTCAGAAGTCAGGCCTTATTGAACATCAGAGAATCCACACTGGAGAAAGACCCTATAAATGTAAAGAATGTGGGAAAGCTTTTAATGGGAACACCGGCCTCATACAGCATCTGAGAATTCACACTGGGGAGAAGCCCTATCAATGTAATGAGTGTGGGAAAGCCTTTATTCAGAGGTCAAGTCTCATTCGGCATCAGAGAATCCACAGTGGAGAAAAATCTGAATCCATAGGAGTTTAGGAAAAAAACCACAATCATAGTTTGGGCATTATTCAACTTTAGAGAAACCACAGGCTGGTGAGAGGTCTTTCAGTGTAGTAGAAAGAAAGTTTGTCATCATGCAGCCTCACTAGGGTCAGAATTGATAGTGGTGGCAGAGTTCGAATAGCTCTTCAGTAGTTTGGGCCAGTGCCTTGATGCAGGTGGATTAGCTTGACTGTCTTGGGAGGCGTCTGATGGAGTGGAGCTCCTGATGGTTTAATGTATCCTTTAGAAACAAAATAGCATTAGAGCAAGTTGCTTGTCATGGAGGCACTTAATTTTGTCTTTTGGGTGAGTAGCTGTAGGTTTGAGAGAGGCTACTCCTCCTAGTTCCTCTGCTTCTTCCCATTTCCTGTGACCCTCTTCCCCCATTTATTCCCCTGAGGGTCACTTGTGCTCCAAATCTGATCTGAGAAGCTACTTTAGAGTTTGAAGCAGCCTCTGTGTGAGACTTATTTTGTATTTAGCTTTCTAAGAACCTAGTTCTAGGGAAATTTTTACAGACACTTAATGTATTTATGCTTAAGTGTGCGTTTTGTTTTATTCTAATGTTCCTGATAGTCAGTGGAGAACCGTATTCCCACGCAAACTCAGAATGCTATATTTTTAACAGCACTCCAGCATTTTTCTTCATATATCACCTTCACTGACTCCACTGAGTCATTGAACATCCATACGTATCCTTCACCACCCCCAGTCCCAGTACCTGTGTCAGCAAAGGAAGTGATGGTTGTGGGAATGAAGCAGAGAAAGAGGTGAGTGGAGACAGCCTGGCTGCTCTTGAGCTCGGGTGGTTGTACGTTCTGGTAGCTTCTGGCTCTCCTTTCCACCTTCCCACTGAACACTGTGGTGGCACGGAGGTGGCAACATTATCCCAGTTACAGCGTCACGTGGGAGAAAGGGGAGACGGGTCCTTGAAGAAGACCTGAAAATCCTTGCAAAGAACGTACACGCAACCCTCTGGCCCATTACAGTACTGCCCTGTCAGGTTCTTACCAGTCTGCACAAACCCCTGACCAGATGGTCTGTCGCTCTTGTCATTACCCTGGTCCCACCTTGTTAGATGGCCTTAGCACCTCGCCCTTCATTCCCCATCTGTTTCTTGCCATGAGCTTTCTGTGTCCACAGTGGAGATCTGTCCAGTACTTCACCTCACAGCTCCTCATCCTCCTGAATTCTGGTGTACTCCATCTGTAATCCAGCAGAGACCCAGTAGTAACTCATCATCGCTGGGCACTATCTTTCTTGGAGGCTTTCAGTATACCAAGGGATATTATTATATAAGGTGATGAGGCTGGTTTGAGGAACACACCAGAATTTATGCATCCAAATGTGGTTTGTCCTTTAAATTTGGCACTTCTGGTTATTCCGTTAGTGCTACCGCTCCTCCAAATATTTGGAAGACTTTTACCCTTGAATAACGTCTCATTTTTTACCATTACCCACTTGTTCATCACATTTGGAATGGAGTTACTTTTGGCTTTTTTTCCAAAATCAGCTTTCAAAATTGGAATTGATTCCATTAATCCTATTCAGAAGAATAGGATACATGCCAAGAGAAGTTACACAATTTCACGCTGTTCTAAACAGGAACAACAATTCTTAACACGTATTGGTGTTTTTCAAAAGGTCATAAAATCTTTCAGCATAAAGGTCTGCCTTTTGGATCGTAAATTCCTTCTCTATAAAATCCCTTCTGTGGCCCACCCTGATCACTAACAACATCGAGGTTACTACCCCTGTTTCATTGAGTCCTTGATACCCACCTATCATTTGCAATCCTGGTTTCCTTGGCTAACTTTTTCAAAACAGTGCTTTCCATTATCCTTTGTTTTCTTACTCTTTTTTTTTTTTTCTTTTGGCCTATAGATTCCCTTGTACTCAAAGGGAATTCCATTCCTCATTCCCTTGTACTTGAAAGTTCAAGAAACCGGAAACAAATCTGGTTGTCTCCAGATCCTTGCTCTCTGCTTCAGCTGTGCCTCAGCCTCTGTAAGGTACCAGTTCTGCCTGAGGCCAGTACGCCCTGTGTGCAGATACTATATATGATGAGTACATCGTCCAGAGGGAAGATATGTGCACACGTACACACGGTCCTCCCACGTAGCTCCGAGGAGCACTTGTCTTCTCTTCCAGTGAAAGCTCTCAGAGCAACATGTTAAAATGACTGGAAGTATATCAGCTAACATCTCTCTACTCACAGTAATGTGTAGCTATGTTACTGAAATCTATAATTACTAAGCATCCGGCAGAAATTCCAAGAAAAGAATATATGCCAAGAAAGATTAGTGTGATGCTGGGATGAATGAGGAGAGACCGTGACTTGAAAGAACTATCGAGGTTAGTTCAGCCCACATGCAGAAATAGCCATGTAGTGTAAGAGTAGAAAAGGCTGTTGTTTCTTTGGGGGCATACGTAGAAGTCCATTCTTGGTCTCCACTTCTCACTCTTTGCACTAGAGTGTTGTTGATCCATCTTTATGAGCCTGAGCTCCTGACTGAGTGATGTGTGCTAAGTTCCTTTATATCCTGCAGATTCTATTTTTATGCTCTTAATCTGAAATGAACTGTTCACCAGTACTTTCTTCTCCCATCATGATCTCATTTTAGGGCCCAGCATGATAATGTGGTTCTTCTGTAACTCTGCTGCCATCCAACTTAGTCCTAGAAGACACATCTTAGGTTTCAAAGATTTCCGCCATTGAGCAAGGTGGCAGCGCTAGAATGTGGTGGATGATTCCTATACAGAGCAGTTAGCTTTATTCTTGGTCCTGAGACTCTAAATAGTAATAGCTGACATTTATTAAGCACTTACTGTGTGCCAAGCCCTATGCTAAGCATTTTTCATGGTTTGATAGATCGTATATCCCGCATTTTATAGATGAGGAAATAGGCTTAGAGGGGTGAGTGAGTTGACCAAGGTCATGGAGCTGGGAAGTGACAAAGCAGGGGCTCTGCCCGGCAGGGTCAGATTCTCGAGCCTGTGCTGCTGACCCTTGTGCTACCATGTCTCTGGTGAACACCCTGACCCTGGCCAGCCATGTGGAAATTCTGTATCCCTGGCCATAAGAGCTATTGGGGAAGGGAATGTACAGTATAGTATAGTACAGATCCATTGCAGTTATTGGATCATTGGTTGAAAATGTTATTTTGGTTGATAACTTTTGATGCTCTGTAGTACTAGAAAGCTAAATGGTACAAGTAAATCATGTTTAAAAGAGTAATTCAGAGAATAAAGCAATAATGTACAGATTCGAGTACATTTCTCTCTAAACTGCCCCAGGGAACTAGAATTGTGGAGGGAAATGAAATATCCATGTGCCGTGCCAGGCCAGGCATATGGTCGGTTGGGATGACAGTAAAATTTACCTACAGCATAAAATGTGGAAACCCTTCAACTTCACTGCCATTTCTAACTGCCATTCTGTTCTTCTGTCATTCATGGTTTTTCAAATGTACCATCCATCGCTCAATCCCATTTTCTCATTACTATACTTTTGAAACTTCTTACTGGCTTTTGTACTCAGTATTCCACTGAAGTGTCCTATGGATAAATATCAATGCCTTTTCTTAGTTCTTGTCCTTCTTGATCTGTATTTCACACTGCTGAGTTTACCCTGCAACTCAGGAATTCTCTTCTTTGGCTTGTAGGATCCTTTTTGGTCATTTTCCTCCCAGTTTCTAGCTTTTCTTTATTGGTCTTTTTTCTCCTCTCCACGGAGAATAACCTTCATGTCTTGATTATTCCAGTATTTTTTCTGTATTCACTTCTATTTATTTTGATTGTTTACACTTACTGTGTTTCAGTAACTTATTTCCCACCCTGTGGGTCAGATACCTACACAGCTTGGTATTCGAAAACAGACCTCATCACTCTTGTCCCCCAGCTCCCATTTTCCTTTTAAATAGGCGTTCTTGCTTAACTTCTTAACCCTGAAAAGACTCACTGCCCTTCATATTTCTTTTTTTTTTTTTTTTAAGTGGGCTCCATGCCCAACGTGGGGCTCAATCTCACGACCCCAAGATCGAGTCCTGTGCTCTACTGACTGAACCAGCCAGGCGCCCTGTCCTTCATATTTCTTATCCCTATCTTATAGTTGTCTTTGTCTTTTTCTGCTCTCCACTCGACATTCCGGTTCTTAGTTTTCTCCATGAGGCTGGATCTTTTACATTTCTGCCAACCCCTTATAGCCTTCTGCAGATCCATACCATATGACGCCCAGGAAATTGTAATTTCTTTCTAGTTCCCTTGCTTCCAAGATTCCCATCCTGTAATGCTTCTAAGGTCATCCTCCTCAGAATCCATTTTTAGTCCAGAACACTCAGCAGATGATTCTTATCAGAGCACTGGTGTTCCAAGTTCTCCCGTTATTTTGCCCTTCATGCTTAATCTGCCTCTGCCTCATTCTCTGGCATATTCACCTCGACTCATCTTGTTCACACTGTTGTCTTACAAGCCCTTGCCTCTGTGCCTTTCTCATGCAGCATCTTTTGTTTAGATTGTTTTTTGGCCCCAGCTCTTGTTCATCACTCCCTTTAAGCCTAGCTTCTTTGTATCTTCTGAGTGAGCTCTCTCTGACTTCACCTTACACTGAGACCTCCCTTGTTCTGTGCTGCCTCAGCACTTATCCTTTGAGTTTGTACTGTGGTCCATGCACTTACTAATATGTTGCTTTGTAATTATTTTCTAGCACTCTGTACTGTAGTTCACATTTGTATTTATTTCCAAAATTAAATTGTAAGCTCCTTGAGGGCAGGAATAATGACTTCTACATTTGTATCTCTGCACCCCCTAGTGCCTAGTACAGTGCTGAGCACACAGTAGGTGTTTAATAAATGCTTGTCGAATCATTGTGTGGATTATTTATGGAGTTACCTACAGAAAATTTTAAGCTGTTTTCAAGGCTTATATGTCTCTCTTACCACTTTGTATGCAGATCTGTTTCTGTAGTACAACTACAACTGCCTGTTCCTCAAACTAAGACTAAAAAAAAATCCAACTTCAGGGGCACCTGGGTGGCTCAGTTGGTTAAGCGTCTGACTTTGGCCCAGGTCATGATCTTAGCGTCCATGGGATCAAGCCCCGCATCCATTGCAGCATTGGGCTCTGTGCTAGGTGGGGAATCTGCATCTCCCTTTCCCTCTCCATCTGCCCCTCCCCCCGCTCGCTCTCAGGCTCTCTCCAATAAATAAAATCTTTATTTATTTATTTTTTTTAAGATTTTGTTTATTCATTAGACCGCGAGAGAGGAAACACAAGCAGGGGGAGTGGGAGAGGGAGAAGCAGGCTTCCCACTGAGCAGGGAGCCCGATGCGGGGCTCGATCCCAGGACCCTGAGATCATGACCCGAGCTGAAGGCAGATGCTTAACGACTGAGCCACCCAGGCACTCCCCTCCAATAAATAAAATCTTTAAAAAAAAAAAAATCCCAACTTTAGAATATATGCAAAAACAAATATGAAGCTCTCCATTTATTTGGCCAAATGTATTTATTCATTAAGGAAAAAAATAGGAATAAGAAACTAGAGACTACTGTGTTAAGATTATCATTGCAAAAGTGCTTGAGAATAGGCTTTTGTATCTGAGGCTTTTATATCTGAGGTTATACCCAGTGGTTCTCAACTGGAGAAAATTGGCAACCTCTGGAGATATTTTTGGTTGTACCATCAGTGGACAGTTGGGATGCTACTGACATCTAGCAGATAGAGGCTAGGGATGCTGCTAAACGTCCTGCATGCCCAAACAGCCCTCACAACAAAAGACATATCTGGCTCCGTATGTTTATTAGTGCCATGAGAAACCCTGGTCTAGATATATTTAAGGTATATAGGAGAAAGAAGAGATACGAATACCAGCACTGCGATTAGAAAAATTAACTGGCAAACTTTAACAGAACCCTGTGTGTATATGTTTTATAATATGTAAGATTAGAAAAGAAAAAGCCTTAAATGATGGGAGTTCACGGCAATATACATGTTGGGGTGATGGTAAACCATAAAATGGTTGATGATGATGTTCTAAGGTTGCTTTCAGCATCAGATCTGCCTCCATTGTTGCTCCATCATTCTACCAAGTTAAGTGTTCTAGGACTACAAGTCTAGTGCTAGCCTTCCCCATCTTGGCTCGTTACATAGAATCAAAGATAAAACTTCGGCAGGGGGCCTCTAACTTATAAACGATTTAGCTTTGGGGACAACACAACCTTCAACAGCCCCTTCGGCAGTCCCTCTAGATAGGATTAACTATTCCAAGGAAGCCACAAGCCAGAAAGAGTTTGCCAAGTAAAACACCCACTTACATAGTTTTTAGCAGACTGTTAAGGAGAAAATGTGATTTCCTATGGTTTAAAAGATCAAGAGTATTCATCTTTTGTAGCTCTATGGCACCTAAACAGGTTTGGAAAGGATCAACTTGAGATAGTTGGTTTCAGTGTGTAACACACCAAAGAAATAACTGCGTTTCTCTGTTGTGTTTAATTATTCATGGTCTATAGAATGCTAGGCTTGGAAGTGACTTTTGAAATTCTGTAAATGGAGATGCAGAGGGGCCCTGTGGCTTGCACTGGATCACCCGTTAGTTAAAGTTAGCGGTACAGGTAGAGAATCCAGGCTTCCTGATGCTTTGCCCATTTCTTTTCCGGCTGTTTATACCCTCAGGTCTGACCCTTGTAATATGTTCTTAATTTGTACTCTGCCATGGGATGGATTCATACTAAGTGCCTCCAACTGTAATGTTTCATTTTAGGAACTACTTTTATCAGCTTGTATGTCCATACAAGTATACTGACTGGTGTCTTGAGTTAAATTCTTCCAGAAATGGCTAGTTCGAGGGAGTTCGCGGTGTTATCACAGTCAAGTTTTGAAAGCCCTGGTCCCTAATCTTAAAGCACAGAGGATCTGCAGCTCTGGCTTTCCGAGCTCCTGCGGTCCCGCGTGTCGGTTTTAGGGATCCTGTAGGGCCCACCTCGAGATGTTCCAAAATTCAAGAGTTGTCCGTCCTACACCAGCAAAATCGGGACGCCCAAAGCACATTCGGGAGTGGCGCCACACAGGCGCCCGAGGCCGGAACCAGGTTGGGGCAGCTAGAGGGCCCGCCCGGAAGTTTTCAGGGGGCCGCCCCGGAAGTGCCGGGACTTCCGGTCCGTGTGTGGCGGCGTGGCCGGCGTTGCTCGGCGGCACCTGCAGGTTGCCTCCCTCCCGCCGGGATCGAGTACCCTGGGGCCAGGCCCGCGGTGTTTGGGGCCGCGGGGGCGACGCCCAGGTGCGGCTGGCCGGAGGGGTTTTTCTCGCGGTTCGGAGCTGCTCCCTCTCGGGGTGGTAAGCCTGGGCTTTGGTACGGCCTCCCGAGCTTTATTGAGTCCCGACAACACCGTGCCTTCCTGGTAGGCGCGCAGCTCGCCTTCCCAAACGAAAGGGGGACACGGCGGACGACTCGAAATGAGTATAGGAGAGGCTTCCCCTCCACTTCTTGTGCCCAGGACGACTCCCTCTGAACGCAGCGTACACCTCTGTTACAGCTTGGCGGTAGTTAATGGCCCGCCCCTCAAGCAGCCACTTCTCCATCCACTCCCGCGCAGAACGGCCTCCCAGCGAGCGCGCTGCTGTTCTCCCGGCCCGGAGTGCCCCGGGACGATGTCGGGGCAGAGTCTGCGGCACAGGCCCCACAGGCTACCCCAGCAGGCGATGTGACAGCCTTCTTAGCAAATTAGCCCCCTGTTTGCGTTCTTTCCTCCCATCCCCTCGGTAGTTAGTGTAACACTATGGCAGTCTTTGCCTTTTCTGTGAGTAAAATAATGTTTCTTTTACAGAAGAAGGGTAACGGAAAAAGAGGCCCTTAAGAGGAATCTTACCAGATTGCAGACTCGAAAACTGTGTGGCAGACGTAGAGGGGTTGTTTTTGCTGGTTTCAAGAATTCTGTTACCAGAAAACTCGTCTCTCAGCTGGCTCCAGCAGCTCGGTTGACAGTGGCTGAGGAGGGTCAGGCAGGTCTGGGAGAGGGACCAGCATGGGGGCGGGGCGTCGCCGAGGAAGTGACTGAGTTGGATGAACCCAGACAGCAGCAGAGGAAGGGAGAGATATTTATTAAGTCCTCGTAAAACTTTTAGTCTCTTACATATGTGTCTTTTTTTCCTTCTTCTATTTTTTGGGGCATGTACGTCTAAACCTGTGATTGTGGCCAAATCACTTAATCTCTGTGTGCCTCCATTTCCTCGAATGTAAACGAGGATGATAAAAAGCACCTGCCTAGAATTGTTATCAATATTACATGAACAGTATCTGATACATAAGTAGTATCTAAATATTTGTTGTCATTATTTCTTTTTCTCCATACCTCCCTGGGATGGGCCTGCTCTCTTGATTCATTTGTTTATACAGTGATACATTCATGATTTCATGTGTTTAATTTTTTTTCCAGGTCCCAGCTCTTGCACACATTTAAGAAGTAATCTATCAAGAAATACCAGCCCTGGGAGCAAAGGGAGAATCACTGTCTCTCCAGCTCCTACCCAGGAATACACCATTGAAATATCAACTATAGGGACCCTTTACCCCACAGGAGGGTAGTAAGTGTTAAACTTTGACATTTTGTGGTCTTCTGAAGGCTCTGGAAGTAAGGGACCTGGGGAGACTTTTTTTTTTTTTTTTAACTTACTTAACAAGATCAGAGTAAGGGTGTTGTTATGAACTCAGCAGAATCTGGTTCAAAGGGAGGGTGGAGCAAGAGGGCACCCAGCACACTGCTGCCGTTTCCACAGTATGTTATTGTCCAAGAGTTCCATGTTTACTACCTGTTGTCTGAGACATAAGGTGTATATATGTGCTCCATTTTTTACTTATCTTTGACTGTTTGTGGTGGTTTTGTTTTTTTTTTACCTTGCAGGAATTTTGATTCTCTGTATGGACCCCAAATGTATCAGTCTTTTCATTCATTGCCTCTGGATTTGGGTTCATAATTAGAAAGGCTTTCTTACAGTGAGTTTTAAAAGACTTCTCCCACATTTTCCTCTGGTACTTTTTATAGTTTACATTTGTAACACAACTTCAATTTATTTGGAATATTTACCTGAGTATAGACCAAGGAAGGAATCCAGTTTAACATTTTTCCAGATGATGACCTAGTTCTCACCATACATTTATTGAAGAGTCTACTCATCTTTTTCTTACTGATTTAGTACCTTTATTCTATGCTCTATTTCTCCCTCTGATTGCATCTATTTCTGGACTTTCTATTCTGTACCATTTGTGTGTCTCACTCACCAGTAGGACACTGTCCCACTGAGACTTTATAATCTGTTAAAGATCATTTAGAACAAGTGCTCCTTCATTACCCTCCTTTTTCAGTTTTCCCAGAGTCTTGCTTGTTTATTTATCTGTGTGAATGTTAAAATCTACTTCTAAAAAATTTTATATTTTTATTGGAATAGTGTTAAATTTACAAATTAAGAAGTAATTTCTGAGTGCTAAGTGGAAGGATTTGGGAGTGCGATAGATCTAGGTTCAAATTTCCTCTCTGCTGTTTGATTAGTTGTCCAACCTCGAAAAATCTGCTTTTCAGTTTTCATATATATGAGAGGAGGATTGTAACGTCATCCTTGCGGGAATAAAGGAGATAAGAGGTATAAAATGCCTTGTTTGAAGTAAACAGAACCCTATCAGGTGACCGGCTCAGGAACCACTGAGAGGGAAACCTCCGGGGCCCTAGAGCGGCCCGTCAGGTGCCCGGCGCGGGTGTCTGCAGAAGTCGACGTCTCTGTTCGCGTCCCGACTTCCGTTCTCCCGGCCTAGAAGGTCCAGGCGGGGCGTCGTCTCGTCCTTGCTGTTGGGTTTTGGGTGAGCTCTGAGGCAGCCAGGTTGACTCAGCCGCGTGCCCTTTGCCCCCTCCCCCTGCTCCTCTTCTCCAGGTGCCGAGCCCTCGGCTCTGGGAAGGGGTGGTGGGGCCGCGTGTCCCGGGCGAGGTCCCCACGCCCCCGGCAGCCGCTCCTCTTAGTGCTGTTGACCCTGCTTGCCCTTCTCACAGGGCTGAATTTAGGGTGCGGGGGGGGGGGGTGTCCTCAGGGGCCTCTCCAGTGTGTGACAACCTTCGTAGCTGAGGGACACTGCCAGTTCTTTCGAGGGGTTCCTGAAAACTCTTTTTGCCTCAAAGAAAAAAGTTAGCTAAAACTCCTTTCTTCCGCGTTTTTGGTGCATTTTCCCTCGCCCCTCCCAGCCTCTTTCTTCTGTTGAAAAGATTAGAGCAAATGCCTCTCCTCCTTCTTGATAGCTTTTCTTCGAAGTTAAAAATGTTAACCCAAAGCTATCTGGTAACAGAAGGGTATTTTACACATATCTTTAGCGTTAAGGTCATTTATTCAGAGAAAAAAAAAATATATATCCTTTGTAGTTGCCTGAAGTGTCAGCAGTTTGGAGCTGTGAGGGGAAGAGAAGGCACATGGAGGCGGGGACGGGAGCAGATAATTCCAGTGTGAGCAGGCTGCAGGCCCAGAGGGGTTTGGGTGGGACTAGGGAATTCTCCAAGTTTTGCTAATAATAGCACAGCAGCCTAGCCACATGCTTCCATGGTAACCATGTCTTCCGGATTCTAGGCAAGAGTCCGTGTGTCTGTGAGCCGGACACCAGTGAGCCTTTTTCAGGGTTGCCGGGAAGCTGCTGTTCAGAGGAACGTGATAGGACAGCGTCACTGAGAAACGGTTCAGCTCCTGCGCCACGGAGGGTAGTGTCCATGTGCCAACAAACCTGTGCCACACTGGTGGGGAAACCTCCATACCCCACCCGACAACAGGAGGAAGGCAGCCAGACACTTTACAAAATACGCGTTTGTATAAAGAAACATTCAGAGGCACAACAAACTAATAAAAATGCTTACCTCTGCGGGTGGTAAACAGAGGAGGATCATGGTGGAAATAAGACTTTCTATTTGTCTTTTTAGAGAATTTTGACTTTTCAATTGTATATTATCTATTCAAAAACAGACTCATTTTTTAATTTTTATTTTTTTAACTTTTATTTAAATTCCAGCTAATTAACATACAGTGTTATAATAGTTTCAGGTGTATAATAGAGTGATTCCACAATTCGATACTCACGACAAATGCACTCTTTAATCCCCATCACCTGTTTAACCCATCCCCCACCCCCCTCCTCTCTGGTAACCATCATTGTGTTCTTTGTAATTAAGAGTCTGTTTCTCGATTTGTCTCTTTCTCTTTTTTTCCCTTTGTTTTATTTCTTAATTTCCACATATGAGTGAAATCCTATGGTATTTGTCTTTCTGTGACTTATTTCGCTTAGCATAGTACACTCTAGCTCCATCCGTGTCTTTGCAAATGGCAAGATTTTGTTCTTTTTCTGGCTGAGTAATATTCCATTGTGTATATATGCACACACCATTTCTTCTTTACCCATTCATCAGTCAATGGATATTTGGGCTCCATAGTTTGGCTATTGTAGATAATGCTGCTATGAACATCAGGGTGCATGCATCTCTTTGACTCAGTGTTTTTATATTCTCCGGGTAAATACGTAGTAGTGCAATTGCTGGATCATAGGGTAGCTCTGTTTTTAACTTTTTGAGGAACTACCATACTGTTTTCCAGAATGGCTACACCAGCTTGCATTCACACCAAAAGTGTAGGAGGGTTCCCCTTTTTCCATATCCTCATTAGCATTTCTTGTTTCCTGACTTGTTAATTTTAGAGCCATTCTGACTGGTGTGAGGTGGTATTTCACTGTGATTTTGATTTGAGTTTCCCTGATGATGAGTGATGTTGAGCTTTTTTTTTTTTTTTTTTTTAAGATTTATCTGTTTATTTTAGAGTGACAGCACAAGCAGGAGGGGCAGAGGGAGGTGGAGAGAGAATTGCAAGCAGACTCCACGCTGAGTGAGGAGAGAGCAGGCACAGGCAAGGGGAGCTGCAGGCAGAGGGAGAAGCAGGCTCCCCACGGAGCAGAGCCTGATCCGGGGCTCAATCTCATGACACTGAGATCAGGACCTGAATCAAAACCAAGAGTCAGACGCTTAACTGTGCCACCCAGGAGCCCCTTGAGCATCTTTTCATGTGTCTGTTGGCCACATATGTATCTTTTTTTTTTTTTAAGTTTTAATTTTTTAAGATTTTATAAAGAGAGCAGGAGCTGGTGGGGAGGCAAAGAGGGAGGGAGAAGCAGGCTCCCCACTGAGTAGGGAGCCTGATGTGGGGCTTGATCCCAAGACCCTGAAAACATGACCTGAGCCAAAGGCAGATGCTTAACCGACTGAGCCACCCAGGCATCCAGTATAGACATTGTAACAATGTTTGTTCTTCTAATCCATGAACATGGAATATCTTTCCATTTCTTGTGGTGCATAGACAAATTTTTTTAAAGGTTTTATTTGACACAGAGAGAGTGGGGAGAGAGCAGGCACAGGCAAGGGGAGCTGCAGGCAGAGGGAGAAGCAGGCTCCCCACGGAGCAGAGCCTGATGTGGGGCTCGATCCCAGGACCCTGGGATCATGACCTGAGCCGAAGGCAGATGCTTAACCGACTGAGCCACCCAGGTGCCCCATAGACAAATTTTTTAAAGTTTATTTTTTTTTAATTTTTTTAAAGATTTTATTTATTCGTCAGAGAGAGTGTATAAGCAGGGGCAGTGGCAGGCAGAGAGAGAAGCAGGCTCCCCGCTGAGCAAGGAACCCCATGTGGGACTCCATCCCAGGATCCTGGGATCATGGCCTCAGCTGAAGGCAGACGCCCAACCAACTGAGCCACCCAGACGTCCCTGAAGTTTATTTTTATTTTATTTTTTAAAAGTTTTATTTATTTAAGAGAGAGAGCACAAGCAGGGGGGAGAGGGAGAAGCAGGCTCCCCCCTCAGCCAGGAGTCCGACATGGGCCCAAGCCGAAGGCAGACGCTAACCCACTTAGCCACCCAGATGCCCCTTAAGTTTATTTATTTATTTTAAGTAATCTCTACACCCAACATGACCCCAAGATCAAGAGTCACATGCTCTTGTGACTGAGCCAGCCAGGCTCCTGGCATAGACAGATTTTTATTTTTATTTCTTTTTATTTTTTTTTAAGATTTTATTTATTTATTTGACAGAGAGAGACACAGCGAGAGAGGGAACACAAACAGGGGGAGTGGGCGAAGGAGAAGCAGGCTTCCCGAGGAGCAGGGAGCCCGATGCGGGGCTCGATCCCAGGACCCTGAGATCATGACCTGAGCTGAAGGCAGACGCTCAACGACTGAGCCACCCAGGCGCCCCTAGACAGATTTTTAAATAAAATTTTTAGAATAATTTCTGGGTACTCTGGACATTTTAGAGTTATAGAAAGATTTTGAAGATAGTACAGAGAGTTCCTATATACCCCACACCCAGTTTCCCATATTATTAATACCTTACATTAGTTTAGTACACTTATAAATATTGAATTACTGTTGATTATTATTAAAATCCATACTTTATTCACATTTTCCTCATTTTTACCTAATGTCCTTTTTCTGTTCCAGGGTCCCATGTAGGATACCATATTACTTTTAATTGTCACATCTCCTTAGGCTCCTCTTGGGTGTGATGGTTTCTCAGACTTCACTTGTCTTTGATGACCTTGACAGTTTTGAGGAGTCCGGTTTTTTTGTAGAACGCCACTCATTTGGGATTTGACCGATGTTTTTCTCATTATTATACTGCTGTTAAAGGTTTTGGGGAGGAAGACCTCAGAGATGAAGTGCCATTCTCATCATATCAAGGCTACATACTGTCCACTTACTACTGCTGAGACATAAAACAATTTGTAAAACGAAAGAGGCAGAGAGGAGATAATTTATGTAATTTGAGTTTGCGGCAGAAGTTTTATCAAGTTTGGAGACAGAATTGGGTTTGTTGCCAGGGGTAAGAGAGAGGTGACAATCCACCAAGCTTCCACACATTGGTCTGAACTGTAAAGATGGAATGGGCTGAAGGAGCCCCGTTCTTTGGAGAGGTGAGGGGTCTGATGTGTCACAGTTCCACGGGAGACAGAGCATCCCTGCTGGCCAGGTGCTGTCCCAGCCCCAGCAGCTACAGCAGTGCTGTAGCAGGTGGAGCTGCTTTTATCCCTAGGTTTCTCTTACAGCCCGAATAGCGGGGACTTCTGTGAGTGGTGAAAACACAGCTGTCAGTCATGTTACTGTCACTTTTCCAAACTTATTATCAGTTGAATTTCTGCTGCTTTTGCATTCTCTATCCTTCATCTGCTGTACTTTCTACAAATCTCTTCAATTCCTGTCTTGTGTCCCAATTTAGTTAAATACGATAAAAAGTCTGTCTAAGTAGGAACTATGTATTATTTTTATATTCACTTATATTCCAGATTCTGTGCTTTACATACCTTTATGAAGGGTAGATTTTAAATAGACGTTTGAGTCAGATGTTCATTCTATTAGTTTTGTGATATGTTCCGGCGTACAGACTAAATAAAACATTTGATCTGGCTGTCATACAAGTGGTGTGTCCTGGGTTTATCAAACATGTTTGAGAGTAATAGTTAAAGTCTGTATCCTGTCCTATTGCTTTAGCAGCAGGGAATAAATTACATTTGAAAGTCTGTTTGTTATTATTTCAGGAATCAAGGCCAGAGGTATGAATAAGGTGGCGATTCTGAAGGGAAGATTTTTGTAAGGATGGACCCACACCAGCAGATTGCCAGCATATATAATAGGGATACATTACAGATTCCCAAGTATGAAAAAACCTCTCAGTATATGAACCAGGTACAAAGGCATGAGGACAGGCCCACAGAAGAAAGACGGTATACATGTAGTGAATGTGGAAAGAAGTTTGCTCAGAGCTCAGGCCTTGTTCGACATCGGAGAATCCACACTGGAGAGAAACCCTATGAGTGTCATCACTGCGGAAAAGCCTTCAGTGTGCGCTCAACCCTCACTGTGCATGAAAGAATCCACACTGGCGAGAAGCCCTATACTTGTAATGAATGTAGGAAAGGCTTCAGTGTGAGGGCACACCTGATCATCCATCAGAGAATCCACAATGGAGAGAAACCCTATGAGTGTAATGAATGTGGCAAAGCCTTTAGTGTGAGCTCAGACCTTATCAAACATCAGAGAATACACTCTGGTGAAAAGCCCTATGAGTGTGACGAGTGTGGGAAAGCCTTCAGCGTGAGCTCAGCCCTCATCAAACATCAGAGAATCCACACAGGAGAGAAGCCGTATGAGTGTAAGGAGTGTGGGAAGGCCTTCTATGTGAACTCCGCCCTTATTAATCATCAGAGGATTCACTCTGGAGAAAAGCCCTATGAGTGTGGAGAATGCAGGAAAGCATTCAGCCAAATCTCCACCCTTATCCATCACCAGAGAATCCACACTGGAGAGAAACCGTACGAGTGTGATGAGTGTGGGAAAGCTTTCCGTGGGAGTTCTAATCTTACTAAACACCAGAAAATACATGGCAAAGGAAAGTGTCCGCAGTGATTTATGTGGTGAAGATATTCCAGAGGCCTTTTTTGTATCAGAAGTTAACACCAAAAGAAGGGTATGGTAAAAGTTAGTGTGTGTGTTTTTTTTTAAGTTAGTGTTTTAATTGATACTTGGTCCCTTAGAATATTGAAGAAGTGAGAAGTCAGTGAAAATGACTCCAGAATGGTGACTAGTTGAAATTCTAAAATCACATCTACTGAGAATGCCACTTTCCAACTCATAAGGTAAAGCCATTTAAATATATACCGTAACGTAGTTTGTTTTGGTTTAGGAAGAGCAAACGTCAGTAATTCAAACATTGTTTTTATTTTTCTCATGTACAAGCCTTTTGTTGTTGCTGCCAGTATTATGGGTGAAACTTAGGATTCAGCTGTTTTGAAATCGGAAGTAGTGTTGATTGGTGGGACAGGAACCACATATTCTCATTGTTTCTGGAAATACTAACCAATTGGTTTTCCTTTCTTTGCCTTGGATGTACCTCTGTTCTCTCAGGAGTGATTAGATAGATGGGTTAGTAACTTCCTTGGCAGAGGGTAGACTGCCTCTTTTTAGGTAGGAATCCAGTAGATAATTCTTCAGGGTCATTCTTGCTTTGCCAACAAAGTCCCAGGCCTTTTGACTTACTGATCCAATAAACCCCCTACACCTGACGGAGCTTCCTGAACTAAAACAAAACAAAAACAAAAAGCCAGGGGCGCCTGGGTGGCTCAGTTGGTTAAGCGACTGCCTTCGGCTCAGGTCATGATCCTGGAGTCCCTGGATCGAGTCCC
>NC_138376.1:772439-820479 GCF_054177405.1 Leptonychotes weddellii | reverse complement strand
ATCAACCAAGAGTGTGGTAGATTTGAGAAGTGGTAGGAAGTTATTGAGTTTACTTTGGAAAATGTCTTTTTTATCTCTGTGGAAATCCCAGAAGAGCTGTTCATCAGACTGTACCCTAGCTTTCCAACCCCATCCCCAGGCCTAAAACGCAGAAGTTATATATGCACATATGAAACTCAGGAAAGAGATCTGGACTTTTAAATTACTTTGTTACTATTTTTTCATATTAATAGTGATTTTCAACTCCTGGGTAACAGACCTGAAATTCTTTTGGTCCCTGAAACTAAATCCCTCGAGGTTGAAGATGAATACCAAATTGATAGAAAATGCAGATTGATTTGGTCCACAGTGTGGATAGGCAGGAGGAAACATTCTCTGGGAAGGTGAAATGGCGTTCACTCCTCAGAGTAGGATGACTCTGTGTTGTAAAGGGATGCACAGTTTCCAGGATTTCTCATTTCAGTCCAGTCAGCCCATAGATACACTGGGTTCCATGAAGCTTTGCACCAACTAGTGCCACCAATCACTGAGGTCCAAGATGCACGTGGAAAAGCACATCACGAAGTCTCTGGTATTGAGGCAGTGCTTACCCCTCTGCCCAGGTAACTGTAGGCATGGACATGGGGGCTGAACCCAGAAGGTCATGGTTATGGTGCTCAAATTGAGGAGACAGGACCTCACCTGGGGCATGGGGCATGCTAGAGAGAGTGAGGCACATACTTATAGGCAGAAATTGAGGGCCTCAGCAAAACACTAGGAAATTGTCTCTGCTCTGCTGGATTGAAAGTGTGAATTCCTTTGCCCTGCTTCTTTCTGCCTTTTGACGGTTGAAGGAGACTGGTTTCTCCTTGCTCTGCCCTAGAGAGAGTTCCCTGCCACCCTGTTTCTGTATTGTTATCATTAGTGTTTTTAGTGTTTACCTCTTTGGCCCCAAATGTCTTGGTTTGTCCCTAGGATGGAGGTTTGCAGACAGACTCTTCTGGGATCAGCACTGAAGAGATGCTATATCCCACCCCAAACCAGCACAGCTGAATCCTAAGCAGTCAGTGGTGAGTATTCTGAAGACTTTGAAGGAGCAGACATTCTGGAGAAAAAAACTTCCTTTTACTGAAGAATATAGTGTTAGGAGATCAGGATGCATGTAACATGGTTATTTCTTGTGAACTCAAATTAAGGTGTTAATGATCATCTGTTGTGGGTTGGGCCTTGTGCCAGGCACTAGGAATACAAAGATAAATGAAAAAAGCACCCTACTGTCCCAGGGCTTACAGTCTGTTTGGGGTCAGGAGGAAGGGAGCAGATAGGAAACAGTAATTACAGTGATAAAGCCACTAGGTTTGTACAGAGGGCTTGGCAGTGAAGGTGTAACAACCACTCGTGGAAGGGTTGAAAAGGCCTCAGAGAAGGGAAGAAATCTTGGAGGAAGAGTGAGTTCTTCAGCCACAGGAAAAGGGACAGGAAGGTACATTGGGAATCACATGCTAAAAGGTATGTCTGCGGGCACCTGCATGGCCTTCAGCTCAGGTCATGATCCCGGGGTCCTGGGATCGAGCCCCGCATCGGGCTCACTGCTCAGTGGGGAGTCTGTTTCTCCCTCTCCCTCTGCTCCTACCCCCGCTTGTGCGGTCTCTCTCTCTCTCTCTCTCAAATAAATAAATAAAATCTTAAAAAAAAAAAGTATGTGGGGGAAATGAGGGAGGATTTCACTGATTATAGAATATAGTAGGGAAATAGTGACAGATCACACTGAAGACAGTCGGGGGCCAGACCGTGAGATTCCTTGTTATCTGTGCTTGAAAGTGTGAAACATCCTCTCTGGGCTAGTGTTGAAATGTAGTGAGAAGTGCATTTTACCTTGTAACTCTATGCCATTGTTGGGAGGAGACAGCCCTTGTTGGGCCTCCCGCACTCCTGCATGTCCTGCTGGCTAGCACGGCAGGACCCTGGCCACACTCTTACCCAGGCCACTTGTTCGTATTGTTTGTGCCCCTGCTAGCCTTGAGAGATGAGGTCACATCTCTTGGACAAAGAGTAGACAAGCTCACTGTGCTTATTGGTTGGTTGGTGTTCTTTATGGAAAGTTCATGTATAGATACATGTTGTAGGAGTTATTTACATATTAATATGAGTCCCTTTCACAGAAAATGCAAATACCCTCTCCAGCTCTATGGCTTGCCTTTTAATTTTCTTAATAATGATGCCTTTTGATGAGCATTAGTTTTTTAAACTTATAATAGTCCAGTTTATCTTTTTCTTTGTATCTTTTTGTTTGGTGTATCTTTTGAAGAATTCTTTCTCTGCCTTGCGATCATGAGGCTAATCTATATTTACTCTTTACAAGTCTTACAGTTTTGGGGCACCTGGGTGGCTCAGCTGATTAAGCGTCTGCCTTCAGCTCAGGTCATGATCTCAGGGTCCTGGGATCAAGCCCCATGTAGGGCTCCCTGCTCAATGGGGAGTCTACTTCTCCCTCTACCCCTCCCCCCACTCATGCTCTCTCTCACTCTCTTGCTCTCAGATAAATAAAATCTTTAAAAAAAGAAAGTCTTAGTTTTGCTTTTCCATTTATATCTATAACCCATTTAAAATTGATTTAAAAAATTTTTTAATTCCATTGTAGTTAACATGCAGCGTTCTATTTGTTCCAGGTGTACGATATAGTGATTTGGCTGAAATTGATTTTATGTATGAATGAGGTAGTTAAATTTCATTCTTTTCCCATATGAATATCCAGTTTATCTTGCATCACTTATAGGAAAGACTCTCTTTTTCCCCCACTGTTGTACAGTGCTCATTTGTCATATATCAATAGTCCATATATGCATAGATCTCTTTCTGGTTTCCCTGTTATGTTCCATTGGTCTATTGGCCTTTCCTTGCGTGAATACCACTTTTTCCTAATTATTGTACCTTTACGTTCTGTTTAGGTATTCAGTGGAACAAATCATCTTACCTGAGGAGTCTAGCTCCATTTGTGTGTGTGATTTTTTAGACCTGATTATAGGTAACTACAAATGCTTTACCCCTCGTAGGGGAAAGCTGCCCTCCCACACTAGACTTTGAGGCACAGCTAATGCATGCAGTCTGAGTTGCACTCAAGGATTCAAGACTGCCTGGACAGCAGTGCTCTTCGACATCTCCGTCCTGCTAGCCCAGGCACCTCCATCTGGGGGCCCATCACTGGGGGCCTTGCCTAAGCAACTCTGCCAAGACTCCCTTATTGGGGTAGCGGGAACTTGAAGACCCTTTCCCCACTCTAACTCAGTAGTCAGTACTTTTCCACTCGCAGCCTTTTCCCCTCTCCTTCCTCCTGGCCCCCAGGTCCATAAAATGACTGGACCCTTTTGTTCAGGGCTCTCTTGGCAGCGAGACAGTCCCCACAGCTGTGCTGATTCACCTCCCTCGCCTGGCACTGCTCATGGATAAGAAGGACAGTGCAGCTGCCAGCACTTTGTCTTGTTGAGCGTCTTGCAGTAAGTCAGGAAAGGCTTAGCGGTCCCTTTCCTGCTTGCCTGTGTTAGCCGAACACTGCAACACCTGGCGGCTGGGGCGCTGAAGTGCTGTGAGGGCGTACAAGTGACTTAGGCTACTTACGACCAACTAGCTTTGTATTAGGTAACCAAGACTGCCTCCCCACCCTGCCCTGTTACTGCCCCAAATCTCAGCTGCTTACAGGACAAACATGTTCTTGTTTATGTTGTGTCAGCTGTGGGTCAGTGGCAGCTCTGCAATACATTCTCTCCGCTCCAGGATCCAGGCTTAAGGAGGGAAAGAAAAACAGTGGTGGGGCCACACAATGGCTTCCACAGCATATAGTCAGGAGGAGTGTGTGTTGTTTCCGCTTATAGTTCATTAGCCAAAGCAGGTCAAATGACCAAGCTTCTTAACTATATGGTTGGGGAAGAAAATCCTTACAAAGATGGCAGGAAGTAACTAAGCAAGTCTTCCATGGAGATAGTATATCTACCATGATGGCCAATATCTATGGAATACTTTCTATGCCAGGGCTTTTTCTGAGTGCCTTATATGTATTTTTTTCTCAATAAAAAACAATGATATGAGATACATACTACTATACTCCCATTTCACAGCTGAAGAAATGGAGGAACAGCGACATTAAAAAGCTTGGTCATTCAGCTAGGCAATGATCGAACCAGAAATTGAAACCAGAAGTCTAACCTGACAATCTGTTCTCTTAACTACTAACTATAATATGAGAGTTTTAATATGAAGGTTGTTTATGTACCACATTGGGCTCTAAGAGCCAGTGTGTATTACACTGGTAAAAACTTTAAAGGTGAGATCCAAGAACCCCGTGAGATCTAAGAGCCCTTGGTCTCAACCTGTTTTTAACCTCTAAGTAACTGTATTATACTAGACTAACGCCACCGAGCTGGGCCTCAGTTTCTACATCCTTAAAAATAAAGGAGACAGGCCAAATAGTCTCTGATATCCCCTCCAGCTTTGAGATTTTTTATAATCTCTCCAGAGAGAAGGTAAAATGCTTTGTTGATGTGATGGCCTCTCTAATCTGCTTTATATGTTGTTATGTTCACAGGGGATCTCTCCTTCCCAGTCCCTTCCTCTTATTTTACTTCTCCTGTTTTACATTATGATATCATACTAACAGTAGTAGCTTCCATTTATTGAGACCTAATCTGTGCCAGGTCCTTTTTCAAGCTTAGTTTATTTATTTCATTTAAAAAATATAGATGCTATATTTAGAAAAGAAGAAAAGCTGAAGAAAATGCTGTAAACATCCATTTTTGAGAACTTTTAAAAAAGCACAGGAAAAGGGGCTCCTGGCTGGCTCAGAGGAGCATGCGACCCTTGATCTTGGGGTCATGAGTTCGAGCCCCACCTTGGGTGTAGAGATTACTTTAAAAAATTAAAAAAAAAAAAAAAAAGCACAGGAAAATAACCCAAAGAAAGGAAAAAGAAGAAAATACTAATGAAAAAGCAAGTATATATTCTTACTTAGAACTTCCACATATAAAAAGCCATGTTTTAGGTGATTTCTCTCTGTAGGCTGCTCTCATTTGTTACATTTGACTTCTTTCTGCCTCTAGGGAAAAAGATGCTAATTTCATGATCAACCTGTTCTTTCAGATGGTGACTCCTGGCCCTAAACAAGGAGTCCATTTCAAAGCAGAGTTTTGCAGAATTCCACCGCCAAGTGAGGGAGAAGCCCCTTGAGGAATCGGCTTACAGTGCTTCAAGCCAAGCAGAGTATCTCTCTGATAAAGGGACTTAAGACACTTGGGAGAATTTGCCCTGAAGTTCACTTCTGTCACTGCTCTGGGAGTGGGAAATATTCCCTTACCTTGTGTACAATTTCTACTTGTAATAAACTAATAAAAGAAGCAGCTGCTCAGTCTAAAATGAGTGATCTAAAAATATCTCTCCCTAATAAAACAAACCCGGGAACACCAGCGGTCCTGACTAAGCACCAGCATGTCCAGACTTGAGGAAATCCTATGAGTATTCTCAGCCTGGAAAGACCTTCAGTGTAAACCCAAGGCTCATTACACTACACAATAGAGAAGCCATTCCTGAAGAAGAGTCCCACCAGAGTAAAGAATGTGGCAAAGCCGTCAGATACTGGACTGGTCTTGTCAGATAGCAGAGAACTGTTGGGGAGATCTTCAGTGTCATAAACATTCCATGTGAGCCCAAGTCTCATTAAACAGATTCCCTTTGGACAGGAGCAAGTAGGGAGGTCTTCATTTGGAAGCAGTGCTTATTACCAGAAAACCCATAAACATAAAAAAAGTGGGAAGGCCTTCACTAAAATCAGTCTTCTGTATCGGTAAATCCACATCGCAGCAAAACCCTGTATGTGTGACTGCTCTGGGGACACTTTCAGCATTAGCTCAATTCTTAAAGTGTATCAAAGATTCCAGACAGAGAAAAGCTCTTTGAGTGTAAGTGATTTGGAAAAGCCTCCAGTCAAAGTTCAGATCTTACCAAACATCAGTCTGCATTGGAGAGGAGCCTTATTCCTGGGACAGGTGTGGGAAAACCTTTCAATGAACTCATCTCTTACCTGACATCAGAGGATATAGAACAAATATAAACCTCAATTGTGAAATAATGTGGTAAAGGTACAGGACTTTTTCAACATAAAGCATCACCATTAAGAAAAAACTCAATTGGGGCACTTGACTGTCTCTATTGGAAGAGCATTTGACTCTTGATCTCAGGGTCGTGAGTTCGAGTCCCACATTGTGTGCAGAGATTACTAAAAAAAAAAAAAAAATGCATCAATCACTAGCATTATTTTATGGAATTACAGACAAGTGTTATAGGAGACTTCGTCAGGTCACTTCATGGGCAAAGTTGAAACATATCTATGACAGATCTCCATGGGATTTAACTGTCTGGCACAGCTTTCATTTTCTGTAGTAAAGGTAGAAAATAGGGAGAAGTCTTTATAACTATTCACAACCTTTGGTGATTGAAACATTATTTATTACATTTATTTTCAGTTTGGAATTCATGATGCTAATTAAAATAGTTTTTCTACGAATGATTTTGACATTGATTCCTCTGATGCAACAAGTATACCATTTCTACCAGACTTATTCCCTTTTATTTTTATAGTGTTCATAGATCTAGGAAATGCTGCAAATATCTGTGGTTAGGTAAATCGTTTCACAGAATTTCCTACCCCTTTGGGAGGAAAAATAGAAGTGTGGGTGGGCCACGTGAACTTGTTATTTGCTAAACAATGGACCATATTTACCTTGTTTGCTTTTGCGTGTCTAATATATGGAATAGTGACCGATACGGAGAAGGCTTGGAACACATGCTCGTTGAAGGACGCCTTGAAGGGTTCTGTTGTGGGTGGTTATCAAGTCAACCTGAAGAGGGAGCTCTAATAGTTTGTCATAGGATCTGCCCCCTTCCCAGGCCTGGTCCACAGATAAGCTTGGGTACTCATTGTGGATTTGTTATGAACTCAGTTCATGGTGCATCATAATCATTGGTCTGTGTGTGGGCTTCCTTTCGTTTTCATACATTTTACTTTTATCTCTACTCACATCCCAATCCCATTTCTCCCAATTTCCTCCACTCACCCTTATTTAAAAAACGTGTGTTCTATTTCATTCTGTGCCATTCTGCTTTTTGAAATCACTTAATTATGAATTCATTAATTACTATATGCAGATCTAATCCTTTAACTGCTCTACAGTGCTTACTTAGTCATTTGTTCATTCTTTTAATGAAAGCTATTTAGGGTTTTAACCAACTTCGGCTCTGAACACCTTTGGGAGTGTTTTTTCTGGGAAACATAGGAGTGAAATTGCTGGGCCACAGGTTATGCACAGTGTAAATCTCTCTAGCATGTACTGATTCCTGTTCCTTGTGAACTAAGGGACCTATTTGGCATCTTAATCTGATCGTGATATCACCTTTTCCACATGGGTTTTCAAGAGCTGCAGACTTCCAAACCAGGTAGGCACCTTCTCATCTGGTGGCAGCTTGGGCTGAGGCAGATTTCCAAAATAGGAATAAAATGAAACTTCAACTTCAAAAATAATACCTGACTTCTCAGGATCTGGTGATGCAAAACTTGATTCTGCTACTTAAAATGCAGTGTAATCATAAGAGCTACATACCAGACCATGCTATGGGCAAAGGGGAAATAAAATCTTTTCTGTCTAAGAACATCCCAGAAAGGAAGTGTAGCAGATGCAAAGGTGCTGACATGTTGGAGGAACAGCTCGGCTGATGAGAAAGAGCAAGAAGACACAGGCAGAGATCAAGAGAGAGGGCCCATAGCAGTGAGCTTGTAGGCCAATTTTGGTTTTTACCCTGAGTGAATTGGAAAGCTTATTGCAGGATTTTGAGCAAAGATGTGGCATAATCTGTCTTAGGCTTTGAAAGGATTCCTCTAGCTGCCTTGTGAAGAGTATACAGGGACAAGAGTGGGAACTAGAACAGTTGGGAGCTATCAAGGTAATCCAGGCAGAAACTAACAGTGTCTTGGACAAAGGTGATAAGCAGAGGTGGTGAGAAGTGATGGATCCTGATTACACATTGAAGATCATGCCACGAAGATTTTGCAAATGGATAAGATCAAGGGAAAGAAGAAGCAAGAATGACAAATGGCATTGGACAACTGGAAGAATGGAGAGGTCTTAGCAGTGATGAGTAATTACCAATTATTTTTGAACCAATTGAGTTTAGGGTATATATTAGTACCTCCCAGAAATTTTGATGTTTGAGGAAAGAGGAGGAACATTCTCAGCACAGTCTGCCTCTCAGCCCAGAGCATCCTTCAGCCACACCTGGCTGAGTCCCAGGTGAAAGCCTTTTATCATAGGCAGTTCCCCTCTCCCTCCATCCAGACACTCCTAAAGACCAAGGGCTTAAGAAAGCAGTATTTTCTCACCCACATATTAGGAAGGACTAGACTTAAATTGCTGAATGACAGACATCCTGAAGTTGTCTGATTTAAACCTATATAGCATGAGATAAACTGCCAGCCTCTGAGAGTTATGGCAGATCAGTTCGAACCTCCAAGTCCATGGTTTCTTAGGAAATACTAACTGTGGTACATTCTTGACTTTTTGAAGAACATTTAATCAAATTAGTTATATGTAAATGTTCTCTTAAGTTAGAATGTTAAAATAGGAGTTGGAATGGAAATCACCTAATAACTATTCACCCTGCAAAAACATGCACCAGAATTCTGCTTCCAGTAATGGTGGACAAAGTAATATAGACCTATTCTCCCACTGAGTAGTGGGAAAGCTGGGCAAAATGCTTTTTTTTTTTTTTAAAGATTGTATATTTATTTGAAAGAGAGTGTCAGAGAGATAGAGTACCAGTCAGGAGGAAAGGGAGAAGCAGGCCTCCTGCTGAGCAGGGAGCCTGATGTTGGGCTCAATCCCACTCAGTCGGTTGAGTGTCTGCTTTCAGCTCGGGTCATAATCCCAGGGTCCTGGGATTGAGCCCCCCATCAGGCTCCCTGCTCAGCAGGAAGCCTGATTCTCCCTCTGCCTGTTCTGCTGGCAGCTTTCCCTGCTTCTGCTCTCTCTGACAAATAAAATCTTAAAAAAAATAAAAATCTATCTAAAGACATCAAAGAACTAATTCAAGAGTAAAATTATGGGCAAGAAGATGTAGATTGAAGGAGATTATCCCTTCTTTGGGCATCTTGATTCTGCAAGGGGTACCTGAGAGGCTGGGTCATACTTTTGATAGGTTCACAGAGGAAAAAGAAGTTGGATTCTGGGTACTGCCAAGGTGGGGGTTAGTGCTGGTAAATGCGCTCACTCTCGTGTGTGGGACCCCCAGAGACTGCACTCAAATTGTAACCACACAGGGGGCTGCTGCTCTGCTCTGAATCTTAATCTCTACAGTGGATTTAAGTGATTCCATAGTGCCAATGCCCTCAGGTACCAGGAAATCCTCTCTATAAGGACATGATATTCTCTTTGCTCTCAAATTATTTCTACAAGCAATTTTACAAAAACAATTTAAAAACTAGGCACATGAGAAGAAAAATGACACAAAGAAAATCCAAGAGAAGCAATTGCTAGTAGAAACACATCTGGGAGTCCAGACTTAGTATTACTGGACAGATTTTTTAAAATGACAATGCCTACAATGTTCAAATATGAAAGATAAGATTAAGACTTTTAACAAAAAATGGGGGACAATGAAAGAACCATAACAATTCTGAAATTGAAAAACAGTAGCCAAAATGAACTCATGGATACATATAACAGATAAAACATAGCTGAAGAAAAAATTAGTGAAGTACATAGTTGAGAAGAAAATATCTTGAATAAAGTGTAAAGGTACAGAAAGAATGGTCTACATAGGAAAAGGTTGAGAGAGAAAACAGAGATCCAAAATATTTGTAATTGGGTTTGAAGGAGAAATGAGTAAAAGTGGGGGAAGACAGTGTTTAAAGAGAATAGTAGATAAGAACTTCCTAAAATGTAATATCAAACACAGATTCAAGAACCATATGAAACTCAAAAAGGATAAATGAAAATATTATTTATATTTAGTAATAAATATAAATAGTAAAAGTGCTAAAACTAAAGACAAGTATCTTAGAGGTAGCAAGAGGGAAAAAAAGAATCTTCAAGGAGCAACAATAGCTTATTTCTCAACAAAAAGATTTGAAGCCAGAAGACACTGAAATGACACCTTCAAAGTGCCAAAAGTAAAAAAAATGCTACATAGATGTCTCTACTTAGCAGAAAATTCATTCAAGAATAAAGGTAAAAGACATTTTCAGAACAAACAGAAGCTGAGAGAAGTCATCACTGACAGGCCCTTATAAAGAAAATAGTCGAGAAAGTTCTTTAGGCAGAAGGAAAATATTCCTCCTTGAAGGGTTGAAGATGCAGAGGTAATCAAATACAAGAAAATGGTAACTATGGGTAAAGCTAAACAAATACTGACTGTATGAAACAAAAATACAATGTCTTGCAGTATTAAAAACTAAAGTATACCAGAAGCAAGGTTTTTGTTTTTGTTTTTTTTTTATGTTGAGAGAATAAAGGACTTAAATATCCCTAAGGTTCTTACATTAACTGGAAAGCTATAAAATTACCAATTAATTTTAAATTAGTCAGTAATGCACGCTGTGATCTCAAGGTAACCACTACAAGAACAGCCAGGGAGTATGTAGAGAAAGCAATAAAGCAAAGAAAAACAGCAAGTACGTCAAAAGAAAGCATTTAGTAAATGGTAGGTTTAAACTGTAATATTAAATGTATATGGACTAAATGCTCCAGTCAGAAGATAATTGTCAGGTTGGCTTTTTAAAAAATCCTGCTTGTATGAGGCACATGTAAAACATAAGGATATAGAAACTTTGAAAGTAAAAAGCTATATCATGTAAACACTATTTTGGTATCAGATAAAGTAGACTTTAATGACCTAAATTTGTTTGGTCATTAAATGCCAAAACTGACAGAAAAAAGCAAAATAAATGATCATTTGTGGAGGAAAATCTTTCCACACCTCTCTTGCTGACATAAAAAATAGAAAAAAAATTTAAAAATCACTAAGTATTGTTTCAGTGTTCTCCAGAGAGAACCAATAAAGAGATATATAAATATATACATCCAAGAACCAGGAGCTCCAGTGTCCAAGGGCAGGAAAAGATGAATATCCCAGGTCTAGGAGAGAGAATTTGCCCTTTTCCTTTTTCTGCTCAGGGCCTCAGTGGAATCTGGACGATGTTTGCCTACATTGGTGAGGGCATAACCTCTTTGTTCAGTCTGCTGATTCAAATGCTAATCTCTTCCAGAAACTTCCAGACACATCCAGAAAGGACACCTTCCTAGGTAGCTGTGCATTGCTTAGCCCAATCAGGTTGACCCATGAAATTAACCATGGATGGTTCAGTTGGTTAAGCATCTGCCTCAGGTCATGATCCTGGGGTCCTGGGATCGAGCCCCATGTCAGGCTCCCTGCTGCCGGCTTCTCCCTCTGCTCCCCTGCTCCTGCTCTCTCGCTTGCTCTCTATCTCAAATAAAATCTAAAAAAAAAAGAGAAAAGAAAAGAAAAGAAATTAACCATCACAAATATATATTTGAAAAACACCATTAACAGACTTGCCCTGATGGAGAGAGGGAGGGGGGGATATAACTCTGCAGTCAACAGCAGCAGGATACGCATTCTTTCCAATTATAAATGAAAAATGCAAATAATACAGAATAAGTTCTCTGACCACAGTGCAATTAAGTGAGAAATTAATGACAATAAGGTAACTAGGGAAAAAAAAAACTTATTTGGAATTTAAGAAATATACTTCTAAATAACCTAGGCTCAAAGAAGAAATCACAATGGAAACTAGAAAATACATTGAATTGCAATTTGTGCTTCTGACAAAGATGGAGTAATTGGAACTGGATTTACTCTCCCACCAGGAAAAAAAAAAACTGGAACCAAATTAATAACCATTTTTAAGACATTGTATTTCAAGCAATGGAGGATGGTGGTGATTTAAAGTGGGAAACAAATGAAATGAGTGCTGGGATTGCCCCAGAGAAAAAGAATTTTGACCGTTGCACAGGGACAGAGAACCAGGTAGAGCTGGCAGATTCTCTGAGATGAGGGATACATCGAGCATGGGAAGAGACCAAGGTGGCTGCAGTTCACAGGGCAGAATAATGGAAAGGAAAGTGCTGTACAGAGAACTCTGGAGATATGCAGAGTCCCTCTCCAGATTTAGGAGTTGAGGGGCATGCACTAAAGAAGGTACCCTCAGGGAAAGAACCATCTGAAAGAATTAAAGGGAAAGGTACACAGCATTACACAAGGCCAAGAACAGTACCTCTTCCCACCAACAAGACTGAAAAATGTTGGAATTCACAAAGCATTAGGTGAAGTACTAAGAAGGAGTCTGCCTCAGTAGTGAGGAATAGTTAGCTATATATAATTAGTGTCCTGTTGCTGCTGTAACAAGTACCACAAACACAGAAGCTTAAAACAACAGAAATGTAGGGGCACCTGGGTGGCTCAGTTGGTTAAGCGACTGCCTTTGGCTCAGGTCGTGATCCTGGAGTCTCGGGATCGAGTCCCGCATCGGGCTCCCTGCTCAGTGGGGAGTCTGCTTCTCCCTCTGACCCTCCTCCCTCTCCTGCTCTCTGTCTCTCATTCTCTCTCTCTCAAATAAATAAATAAAAATCTTTAAAAAAAAAAACAAAACAACAGAAATGTATCATATAGCTCTGGAACACAGAAGTCCAAAATGAGCCCCATTGGTCTAAACAAGATGTCAGCAGAGCTGCATACCTTTTTGAACGCTGACGGGGAGATTTTCCATTTCCTTGCCTTTTCCACTTGTAGAGGTCACCCATAGTACTCAGGTTCTGGCCCCATTTCTCCATCTTCCAAGCCAAAATCAGGTTGAGTCCTTTTCATATTATATCACTCCAACTTCAGCTTCCCTCTTCCGCTTTTAAGGACCCTTATGATTACATTAGTCTCATACAGATAATACAGGATAATCTTCCTATTTTAAGGTCAGCTAATTAGGAACCTTAATTTCGTCTGCAGCCTGAATTCCTCTTTGCCAGGTAGCCTAACATATTCATATAATTTAGGGATAGATACCTTTGGGTAGGGAGGAGAGATTTTTACCTACCACATTAGTCTATGCTAAATGTTGCTTTGCTCTCACCTAACAAATACTAAAAACAATACCTGAAAGGGGCACCTGGGTGGCTCAGTTGGTTAAGCATCCGACTCTTGATTTTAGCTCAGGTCATGATCTCAAGGTTGTGAGATTGAGCCCAGCATTGGGCTCTGTGCTGGGCGTGGAACCTACTTAAGATTCTCTCACTCCCTCTGTCCCTCCCCCACCTCGCTAAAAAAAAACAAAAAATAAAAAAATACCCGAGTGGAACTGAATTCTCTTGTCAACCAATGAACTTGGGGAGGAGAAGTCCAAGCATAAGATGAGAACTGCAGCCCTGAACAACACTTTGATTGTATCTTGGTAAGATTCTAAACAGAGGGTCGAGCCACACTGTGCCCAGTTAGTCATCTATGGAAACTGTGAGATTATAAATAAGCATTGTGTTTAAGTAACTAGGTTTTACGTAAGTTTTGAGTTGGCTGCAATAGAACACTGTTGACAAAGACACGGATAGGGTAAAAGCATGGAAAAACATGTGCCGTGCTCACATAAATAAGGTTTCAGTGGCTATATTAATACTGGACAAGGTAGATTTCACAGGTAAGAATGTTACCAGTAGTAAAGTTCTTTCATAATGATAAAGCAATTCCTGGAAAGGACACAATTCTTTTTTTTTTTTAAGATTTTATTTATTTATTTGACAGAGACAGAGCAGGAACACAAGCAGGGGGAGTGGGAGAGGGAGAAGCAGGCTTCCCGCTGAGCAGGGAGCCCGATGCGGGGCTTGATCCCAGGATTCTGGGATCATGACCTGAGCCGAAGGCAGACGCTTAACGACTGAGCCACCCAGGCGCCCGGAAAGGACACAATTCTTAACATTGAGGCACCTAATAACATACCTTCAAAATGTCTGAAGCAAAAACCATTGAAACTTCATGGAGAAACAGAAAAATCCATAATGTCAGAGATTTTACTACCACCCAATAATTTAAAAAGTAGACAGAAAATTAGTAAAGATATAGAAGATTTGAAGAACACTCTCAACCAGTTTGACCTAATTGACATTTCTAGAACACTCTATCCAATAATAGTAAAACATATTTTTTTAAAAAGTTTTTATTTATTTAAGTAATCTCTACACCCAACATGGGGCTCAAACCCACAACCCTAAGATCGAAAGTTACATAGTCCTCTGACTGAGCCAGCCAGGTGCCCCAGTAAAATATACTTTTAAAAAATCTATTCACAAATTTAGAGAAAACCTGAGATGTTAGAAAGTATTTTGAACCAAATGATCATGAAAACACAATATATCAGAATTTGTGGACACCACTAAAGCATTAGTTAGAGGGAAATTTGTAGCACTAAACATCTATATTAGAAAAGGGTCTCAAATATAGCTTCCACCTTAAGAAACTAGAAAAAGATAAGGAAATTAAACACAAACTAAGCAGAATAATTAAAAAACAAAAAATAGATGAAATAGAAGAAAAATAAACAACATAAAACTAAAAACTGGTTCTTTGAGAACAGCCATAACATAGATAAGCTGTTAGCCAAATCTGGAAAAACAAAGGAAGGACTCAAGTAATGAATATCAGGAATGAAGGAAGGGGGTGCCTGGCTGTCTCAGTTGATGGAGCGTGCAACTCTTGATCTCCAGGCTGTGAGCTTGAACCCTACCTCAGGCGTAGAGTTTACTTAAGAGGAAAAAAAAAAGGAATGAAGGAAGGGAATACTGATTCTACACATATTAAAAAGATAATACATGAATGTTATGAAAAACCATCATAGTAATAAATTTAACAATCTAGGTTAAATGGAAAATTTTTTTGAAAGACAAAAAGGCTCATTCAAGAAGAAATCAGTAACTCCAATAGCCCTTTACTTTTAAAAATCTAAATTGTAATTTAAAACACTTCTCACAAAGAAAACTGCAGGTACAGATGGTTTCACTAATGAATTCTATCAAACATTTTCGGAAAATATACTATCAATTCCACACAAAATCTTTCAGAAAATTGAAGAGGGAATTACTTCCCAGCTCTATATGAAGCCAACATTACTGTGATACCAAAACCAAAGGCATAAGTCTGTAGACGTATATCCCTCATGAACATGGATACAGAAATGTCTTAAAATTTTAACAAATCTAACTGAAAAATACATAAAAATGGTAATACATCATGACCAAGTCAAGTCCATCTCAGTGATGCAAGGTTGGCTTTATATTCAAACAATAATTTAATTAGGCACGCCTGGGTGGCTCAGTTGCTGAAGTGTCGACTCTTGATCTCAGCCCAGGTCTTGATCTGGTTGTGAGTTCAAGCCCCTCGTTGGGCTCCATGCTTGGCAGGGGGCCTACTTCAAAACAAAACAACAACAAAATAATATAATTAAACATTAATAGACTAAAAATCATAGCATCTCAATAGACACAGAAAAATCATTTAATAAAATCCAAGATATATTACTAATTAAAAACTCAGCTCTTGAGAAAAAGAAAAAAGGGGCACCTGAGTGGCAGAGTTTGTTAAGCATGGGACTCTTGATTTCAGCTCAGGTCATGATCTCAGGATTGTGGAATCAAGCCCCATGTGGGGCTCTGTGCTCAGCATGGAGTCTGCTTAAGATTCTCACTCCCTCTCCTTCTGCGCCACCCCCACCCCGCCGCGCACACACTCACACTCTCGCAAATAAATAAATCTTAAAAAAAAGCAAACCTCAGCTCTTGCAGGAGATGCAGTGGCAGCTGCAGCGAAGCTCTGGTTGACCTGCTCTCCACTGCTCCTGTGCTTCACTATCTGCCCCTCACTCCCAGCTGTTCACTGTCACTGCGGAACAAGCCTCACGGCAGCCAGGGCTTGAAAGATACTGGTAGCACCAGAGGTGATGATTCCCTGAATTAGAACTACCCTAAGCAACCGCTAAGTAAAATCTTTGGAGGTGTGTGCTGACTTGATCAGAGGTTCCAAGAGAAAGAATCTCAAAGTAAAAGGATCAGTTCAGATGCCTACCAAGACTCTGTGGTGAAGACTCCAAGACAGGATCGTTTTCAAGCGAGAATCCAGAAGCAACCCATGGACATTCACAGTCCTCCTGAGATTGTTAAGCAAATTACTTCTGACATTATTGACCAGGAATGAAGGTTGAAGTCACTAGTGCGATGTTTAAGTCAACTATTTTAATAAATTGTTAGTTGTAAAACAACAACAACTCAGCAAATTAGTAACAGATGGGAAAATCTCAACTTGATAAAGGGCATCTATTGAAAACCTACAGCTAACATCATATTTAATGAAGAAAGAGTGAATACAGGGCACCTGGGTGGCTCAGTCAGTTAAGCTTCTGCCTTCGGCTCAGGTCATGATCTTGGGGTCCTGGGATTGAGCCTGGCGTCGGGCTCCCTGCTCAGTGGGGAGTCTGCTTCTCTCTCCCTCTGCCTCTCCACCACTCCCCTGCCCCGCTCCTGCTCTTTCTCAAATAGATCAATAAATAATCTTTTTAAAAAAGAGTGAATACTTTCCCTTTAAGAACAAGCCAAGCAGGGGCGCCTGGGTAGCTCAGGTTCCTGGGATGGAGCCCTGCATCGGGCTCCCTGCCCTGCAGGAAGCCTGCTTCTCCCTCTCCCACTCCCCCTGCTTGTGTTCCTTCTCTCGCTGTGTCTCTGTCTGTCAAATAAACAAATAAAATCTTAAAAAAAAAAAAAAAACAAGGCAAGCATATCTGCTCCCACCATTTCTATTTGACACTATACTAGAGAGTCTAGTCTATACAGTAAGGCATGAAGATGAAGTAAAAATATTGAAAAGGAAGAAATACAACTCTTTATTCTTAGATGATATGATTGCCTGTTGGTAATAGGCTTGAATCTATCCCTGAAAGATACCAGAACTAGTAAGTCAGTTTAGCATGGTTGCAGAATTCAGGATGGATATACAAAAACCCAACTGCACTTTGTATGTACTGTGATGTGAATACACACACATGTATACACATATATTGTGTCATGTTGTGTAATCGTAAAATCAACACCCATATATATGTATGATTCTTTTTATCATAGAGCGTAAGTATACACGTGTATATACAGACTTTTGCACAAGACCACAATAGAAAACCATGAGACACTGAAGAAATCGTACTTTTAAATAAATGAAGGAATGTGTCATGTTCATGAACTTGAGAACTGAATATGATAACCATGTTAATTCCCCAATCCTTACTATATGTTCAAAGCCATCCTAATCAAATTTCTGACATCATTTTTTTTGGCTAAAATTTATATGGAAATGCCGAGCAAGAAGTAACTAAGATAGTCTCTCTTTTTTAAAGAATTTATTTATTTGGGGCACCTGGGTGGCTCAGTCGGTTAAGCGTCTGCCTTCGGCTCAGGTCATGATCCCCGGGTCCTGGGATCGAGTCCCACATCGGGCTCCCTGCTCGGAAGAAAGCCTGCTTCTCCCTCTGCCACTCCCCCTGCTTGTGTTCCTTCTCTCCCTGTGTTTCTCTCTGTCAAATAAATTAATAAAATCCTAAAAAAAAAAAAAACTCAACTGCTTTTTTTTCTGCAAAAGTTAAAAAGCTGATCCTAAAATTTCATATGGAAATGTAACAGACCCAGAATAACCAAAACAATCTTCTTAAAAAATAAGAAAAAAGTTGGAGTACTCATATTTGATTTCAAAACTTACTGCTAACAAAGATACTTTCCTTGATCAAACTTAAGTTAGGCTCCTAAACCTCCTAGGCCCATCTGTGCATTTCCTTTAAAAATCTAGTTTTAGCAAGAACCCTGCTAAGTCATTTTAACCAGAACCTCATCACTCTGCATATATGATCATTCTTGACAGCTGATCAAGTTTCTCATCTTCCACCATATCCCACGTAATGTCTGATCACCTTGGCCTCTCTTCAGCAAGAATTCTGGTAGGTCATTTTAGCCAGAACCCTCCTCACCCTTGATGATATTTCCTCTTAGTAATTTTCCAACCACTGACCCCGACCTTACTCCTTGGCTATAATTTCCCACTTGCCTGATTTGAGAGTTGAGCCCGATCTTTCTCCACCACAGTAAAATCCCATTGTAGTGTTCCCTGTACTTACTGCAGTGGTCCTGAAGAAAGTCTGCCTTACCATCTTTAACAAGTGTCACTGAATATTCTTTTTCTTTAACAATAATCAAGACTAAGAGGTACTAGCATAAGGATAAACATGTAGATCAGTGGAATAGAAATTAGAGTGTAGAAATTAACCTATGCATTTATAGTAAATTGGTTTTTTTGACAAGGTGTAAAGATAATTCAGTTGGGTAAAATAGTCTTTCAAGAACTGGTGCTGGGACAACTGGATATCTACATGCAAAATAATGAAATTAGATCCCTATCTAACAGTATATAAAAAAATTAACTCAAAATGGATTAAACACCGAAAGATAAGAGCTAAAACTTTAAAACATTTAGAAGAAATCAGGTGTAAATACGACCTTGGGTTAAGGCAATGATTTCTTCAATAACACCAGAAACCCAAGAAACCAATTTAAAATAAAGAAATTGGATTTCATCAAATTAAAAACCTTTGTGCTTCAAAGAACACTATCAACAAAGTGAAAAAACATCCCATGGAATAGGAGAAAAAATTTGCAAGTCGTATATCTTATAGGGGTTTAGTACCTAGAATATATAAAGAACACTTACAACTCAGCAACAAAAAGACTGACAACCCAATTTAAAAATGGCCAAAGGATTTGAATAGACATTTCTTCCCAGAAGATATGCAAATGGACAATAAGTACATGAAAATAATCTATTCTACCTTAGGAAAATGCAGATCAAAACCATGCAATACCCCCTTCACACCCACTAAAGTGACTATAATCAAAAAGACAGTAACAGTTGTTAACAAGGATGTGGAGAAATTAGAACCCTCCTACATTGCTGATGAAAATATAAAATGGTGTAGCCACCTTGGAAAATCCTTTGGAAGTTCCTCAGAAAGTTAAACATAGAGTTACCATATAGCCCAGCGATTCCACTCCTAGTTATATATCAAAATAATTTGAAAACAGGTGTTCAAATAAAAACTTGTACATAAATGTTCATAGAACTATTCACAATAGCCAAAATGTAGAAACAATCCAAATTTCTGTCAATGAATAAATGAATAAACAAAATATGACATAATCATACAATGGTATATTATTCAGCCATAAAAAGGAATGAAGTCTTTATACTTGCTATAACATGGATGAGCCTTGAAAACATTATGCTAAGTGAAAGAAGTTAAACAAAAAAGGCCATATATTATAGGATCTATTTTTTTAAATATTTTATTTATTTATTTGACAGAGAGAGACACAGTGAGAGGGAACACAAGCAGGGGGAGTGGGAGAGGGAGAAGCAGGCTTCCCGTGGAGCAGGGAGCCCGATGCGGGGCTCAATCCCAGGACCCTGGGATCATGACCTGAGCCAAAATGTCCAAAATGGGCAAATCCACAGAGACAGAAAGTAGATTAGTGTTTGCCAGGGACTAGGAGTATGGGAAGTGACTACTAATGGTGTGGATTTATTTTGGGATGATGAAAATGTTCTGGAATTAGATTGTGGTGATGGTAACACACATTTGTAAGTATACTAAAAATCACTGAATTATTTAAAAGGGTGAATTTTATGTTATGTGAATTACAGCTCAATAAAAATATTAAATTATACTATTCCATGTAGGGGCAGGGAATACCCAGTCCTGGTCCCCTCTTATCCTTCCATGTAGGGGAATGAAAAAAGCAAGCTCCAGGATTTTCTATCCTTCCTGCCTCACCTAAGGAAGGGAAGGGGAACAAAAAAACTGAGAAGCACTTGTGAATGTCACAGTCCAGGGCCACAGGCTCATTAAAAGACTGAAACTTAATCATAGGACTCTAGAATGCTTCTCACCCCTCACCTTATCACCACATTAATAGGGATCCTACATAAGAAGAGGAGAATACAACTGGAAGAACTATACAACTTAGTTCTCTTTAAGAAGTCCATAGGGAAACCCAGAAGCAAAAGGTAAGGCAAAAACATGGACCCCAGACCAAACTTTAGCCTCTGATACCTACAGCTATAGCAAAAAATAAATACCCAATTTCTACCTACAAAAACATAAAACCCCACACTATTTACCTAAAGGCCTATTTACCTCAGTTCCTTTTATCTAATGTATTGTGTCTGGTTTTCTTTCTTTCTTTCTTTTTTAAGATTTTATTTATTTATTTGAGAGAGAGCATGGGGGGGGCAGAGGGAGAGAGAAAAGCAGACTCCCCGCTGAGCAGGGAGCCCAAAGCAGGGTTCAATCCCAGGACTCTAGGATCATGACTTGAGCAGAAGTCAGACACTCAACCAAAAGAGCCTCTGAGGTGCTCCTTGTCTAGTTTTCAAAAACAACAAACAACAACAAAATAAAACAAAACAAGGCATATTAAAAGATAAAAAACAGGGGTGCCTGGATGGCTCAGTCAGTAATGCAAGCAACTCTTGATCTCAGGGTCATGAGTTTGAGCCCCACATTTGGTGTAGATTACTAAAAAACTCAAAATAAAAAAAGATTTTAGAGACAGAGCCATAATCAGAACCAAACTCAGATATAGCAAAGATGTTGGAATTATCAGACCAGGAATTTAAAACAACTATGGTTAATATGCTGAAGGCTCTAATGGGAAAAGTAAAAAACATGAAAGAACAGATTTGTAATGTAAGCAGAGAGATGGAAACTTTAGGAAATAATGAAAAGGAAATAGCAAAAATAAAAAACACCTTAACAAATGAAGAGTACTTTGAAGGGCTCATCAATAGACTGTGCAATGCCAAAGAACCAGTGAGCCTGAAGAAATGTCATCAATAGAAACTTACCAAACTGAAATGCAAGGAGAAAAAAAAGAATGAAAAGGAGAGAAAAGAATATCTAAGAACTGTGAGACAAAAAACAAAGTATAATTGATATGCTAAGGGAGGGGAATGAAATCAGATAAAATGCTCAATTAAAATCAGAGAAGTCAGAAAAAGAGTGGAAGACAAAAATAGAAACAAACAAGAGCAATGAATAGGAAACAGTAACAAATATTGTAGCTATTACCGAACTATATCAATAATCACCTTATTTTTTTTAAGTTTTATTTATTTAAGTAATCTCTACACCCAACATGGGGCTCAAACTCATGACCCTGAGATCAAGAGTTGCATGCTCCTCTGACTGAGCTGTTCAGACGCCCCTCAATAATCACTTTAAACATAAAGGGTCTAAATATAACAATTAAAAGACAGAGACTGTTAGAGGGAATTAAAAACAAAGAAAAAACCCAACACCCAACTTTAAGTTCTCTACAAGAAACCCTCTTTAAATGTAAAGACACAGATTAGGGGCGCCTGGGTGGCTCAGATGGTTAAGCGTCTGCCTTCGGCTCAGGTCATGATCCCAGGGTCCTGGGATCGAGTCCCGCATCGGGCTCCCTGCTAGGCGGGGAGCCTGCTTCTCTCCCTCTGCCTCTGCCTCTCTCTCTCTCTGACTTTCATGAATAAATAAAAAAAAAAAAATGTAAAGACACAGATTAAAAGTAAAGGGATGAAGAAAGATATACCATGCTAACACTCATCTAAGAAAGGTGTGGAGATACTGATAGAAACTGATAGAACTGCGAAGAGAGAAGATCTAAATGAATGAGATATTCCATGTACATGGATAGGATGACTCAATATTGTCATGATGTCAGTTCTTCCTAACTTAAATGATAGATCCAACGTAATCCCAATCAAACCTCAGTTATTTTGTAGACACCAACAAATTGATTCTAAAGTTTATATGGAGGGCACCTGGGTGGCTCAGTTGGTTGAACGTCTGCCTTCGGCTCAGGTCATGATCCCAGGGTTGGGGATCGAGCCCTGCATCAGGCTCCCTGTTCGGTGGGCAGCTCCCCCTGCTTGTGTGCTCTCACTCTGTGCCAAATCAATAAATAAAATCTTTAAAAAAATTAATAAATAAAGTTTATATGGAGAGGCAACAGACCCAGTATAGCTAACTCAATATTGGAGAACAACAGAGGACTGACACTGCCTGACTTCTAGACTTACTGTAAATCTATAGAAACCAAGACATGTGGTATTGGCCAAAGAATACAGTGGAACAGAATGGAGAGCCCAGAAATAGACACATATATAATCAACTGATTTTTAACAAAGGAAAAAAGCAATCAATGAAGAATGGATAGTCTTTTCAACAAATGGTGCTAAGCAACTGGACAACCACATACAAAAAAAAAGAGAGAGAGAGAGAGAAAAAAGAATCTAGACACATCTTACACATTTCACAAAAAAGAACCCCAAATGGTTTGTGGATCTAAATATAAAATGAGACTATTAAACTTTTTTTTTTAAAGATTTTATTTATTTATTTGACAGAGAGAGAGATAGCAAGAGAGGGAACACAAGCAGGAGGAGTGGGAGAGGGAGAAGCAGGCCTCCCACCAAGCAGGGAGCCTGATGCGGGGCTCGATCCTAGGCTCGATCATGACCTGAGCCGAAGGCAGAGGCTTAATGACTGAGCCACCCAGGCGCCCCTAAGCTTCTCTTTTTTTAAGTTTTATTTAATCTCTGCACCCAACGTCAGGCTCAAACTTATGACCCCAAGATCATGCTCTACTGACTGAGCCAGCCAAGCACCCTGAGACTATTAAACTTCTGAAAGATAATATAGGAGAAAATCTAAGTGACCTTGGATTTGGTGATAGCTTTTTGGACAACAACAAAAGTATGATCCATAAAAGAAAATAAAAGTAATTCTACTGCAGGGTGCCTGGGTGGCTCAGATGGTTAAGCGTCTGCCTTCGGCTTGGGTCATGATCTCGAGGTCCTGGGATCGAGTCCCGCATCGGGCTCCCTGCTCCGCAGGAAGCCTGCTTCTCCCTCTGCCTCTCTCTCTCTGTCTCTAATGAATAAATAAATAAAATCTTAAAAAAAAAAAAATTCTACTGCATTACATTAAAAACTTCCTTTTTAAAAAAATATTTTATTTATTTATTTATTTATTTATTTATTTGATAGAGTGAGAGAGCACAAGCAGGGGGAGCAACAGAAGGAGAGGGAGAAGCAGGCTCCCCACCAAGCAGGGAGCCCAATGTGGGGCTCAATCCCAGGACCCTGGGATCATGACCTGACCCGAAGGTAGACACTTAACCATCTGAGCCACCCAGGGACCCCTACATTAAAAACTTCTTTTTGGTGGGGCACCTGGGTGGCTCAGTCAGTTAAGCCTCCAACTCTTGGTTTCAGCTCAGCAGCTCAGGTCGTGACCTTGGGTCATGGAATCAAGCTCCGTGTGGGGATCTGCACTCAATGCAGAGTCTGCTTCAGATTCTCCCTCTCTCTCCCACTCTCTGTCTAATATATAAAATCTTTTTTTTTTTTTAAAGATTTATTTATTTGACAGAGAGAGATAGCGAGAGAAGGAACACAAGCAGGGGGAGTGGGAGAAGGAGAAGCAGGTTTCTTGCAGCGCAGGGAGCCCGATGCGGGGCTCGATCCCAGGACCCTGGGATCATGACCTGAGCCGAAGGCAGACGCTTAACGACTGAGCCACCCAGGCGCCCCTCTAATATATAAAATCTTTAAAAAATAAAAACTTCTTTTTGTGAAAGACACTGTTAAGAGAATAAAAACCACAAACTTGGAGAAAATCTTTGGAAAACACATATCTGATAAAGGACTGATATCTCCTAAAACTCAACAATAAGAAAACCTCAATTTTAAAATGGAACAAAAATCTAAATAGACACCTCACCGAAGAAGATATACAGATGGCAAATAACCATCTCAATAGATGCTTCACATCATGTCATTAGGGAAATGCAAATTAAAGCAACGAGATACTACTACATACCTATTAGGATAGCTAAATTGCTGAACAGTGACAACATCAATTGCTGGTGAAGATGTGAAACCCTGGGAACTCTCATTTGTTTCTGGTGGGAATGCAAAATAGTACACTTTGGAAAACAGTTTGGCAGTTTCTTACAAAACTAAACATTCTCTGACTCTATGATCCAGCAATTGCATTCCTTGGTGTTTACTCAGATGAACTGAAGACTTATGTCCACACAAAACCCTGCATAAGGATGTTCATAGCAGCTTTATTCATAATTGACAAAACCTAGAAGCAAGTAAGATTTCCTTCAATAGGTCAATGGATAAACAAGCTGGTATATCCAGACAATAGAATATTATTAATCGGGTGCCTGGGTGGCTCAGTTGGTTAAGCGACTGCCTTTGGCTCAGGTCATGATCCTGGAGTCTCTGGATCGAGCCCCGCATCGGGCTCCTGGCTCAGCGGGGAGCCTGCTCCTCCCTCTGCCTCTCTCCCTGCTCAGGCTCTCTCTGTCTCTGTGTCTCAAATGAATAAATAAAATCTTTTTTTTTTAAATAAAATCTTTTTAAAAAAAAACAAAAACGCCGTGTCAGCACCGGCTCCGTAATTTAACAGAGGTACCATACTAACACAAAATGTCACCACCACCCGCAAACTTGGTGGAGGGGGTGGTCAGGAGGTGACGTCTGGGGAACTCTGCACTTTTTGCTCCCTCTTTTCTGTAAACCTGAAAGTACTCTTTAAAAAATAAAGTCTATTAATTTGAAAAGAAAAGACATCATTAGTTGAGTGAAGAGGGAAATGGGAGCCGAAGTTTGGTGTTCCCGCAGCAAAGAGCTCACACCCCCAATGCAGAGAGAACGTCGACCCGTCCCTGCACGAGGGCAGAGCGGGAGGCCAGCACCGGGCGGGTGACGTCCGTGAGGCCGGCTGCCGGGGAGGCTCGCACGCGCCGCGGGACAGGCCGGGGACCGAGGCACGGAAGCGGCCCCGCCCAGCGCGGCGACCATAGAGAGGACGGGCCTCCGGCTTCCTAGCCGGGCGCCGGAAGTAGCCTGGCGACGGGGCGGGGCGCCCGCCCTGCGCTCGGGGTTAGCCGGAGCGCTGGTCCCGCAGGCGTGCGCCTCCCTGCGGCGGCCGTCCCCGGAGCTCCGGCTGCTCGCGCGCGGGCCGGCTGCAGCACCCCGGCCCCGTGGCCCAGCCGGCAGAGGGAGGGCGGGAGCGCGGGAGCGCGGGAGCGCGGGCCCCCGAGGTGCTGTCCCGGCCCCCCCACACGTGAGCGCGAGGGAGGGCGACGCGCCTGCGACGCCTTGTCCCTTGTTTTGTGTTTAGACAGTGGACAAACCGGACCCGGGTTCTTCCGTGTCACCCGCGGGTCGGCCCGCACGACAGGTGCCCAGTGCTCCGCTCCCCGCGCGCACCCTGTGGCCACCTCGGGGGCTTTCGTGCCTCCGTCCCCTGACGAGTGACAGCAGCCTCCTAAAGGCCCGGAGCTTTTCCTGGGACGCTGCGTCCGAGTGGGCCTACGAGAGCGCGACGACAGCCCGCACCTCGCGAAGGGTCTGGAGGCCTCCTCTCGCGTCCGGGCCGTCCCGAGACCCACGCCGGGGGGCCGAGGCAGTCCGGGGGCAAATGAACGCCCTGGCGCGTGGCTCACGTGCTCTGCTCTTCGCGCGACGTTTCTACCGTGTCTTTCTGAGACCGTGGCCTTCTTGCCGCGCGATAGCAGTTCAATACGCGGTTTACGTCGCGTCTTGGCTTCTGTGCATCAGCCGTCAGGTCCACGTTCTCCGGGACTCGCATCTACCTGCCGGGGACGGTCCCCGGCTGCTGGCACGCTGCTCCGGAGCGTTCGCACCCTGGCGGCGAGTCTTCTCGAGTCGCGTAGCTCCCGGACTGCGCTGGTTGTTTTGCGGCGTTCATAGCGGGTGCTCCTCGCACGGACTCCTCCGATCCTGAGTTTCTTCCTGACTCCTGGGATGTCAGACAAGTGAGTCCGGCCGAGCGGCGGTCGTGCAAGTCGGCCCCCAAGCTGGGCGACGGCGCAGCCTTGACTCCTGTGGTCCCCGCTGCAGGGGAACAGGGGGCTGAGTGTAGTGAAGGCTCCACGAGGAGCGCCGTTCTTGGGAGCAGAAGCCAGGACAGCCAGGCAGTGTGCGCCTTTATCAGGAGCTTTTCCATCAACGCTTCAGACACTTCGTTACCAGGAGGTCCCAGGCCCCGCCAGGCGCTGAGCCGGCTCCGGGAGCTCTGCCGACGCTGGCTGCGGCCCGAGACGCACAGCAAGGAGCAGATCGCGGAGCTGCTGGTGGGGGAGCAGTTCCTGACCATCCTGCCCGAGCGAGGAGCTGCAGGCCCGGGAGCGGGGAGCAGGCGGTGACTGTGCTGGAGAGCCTGGAGACAGAACTTGGAGATAAAAGACAACAGGTGGGGAAAGGTTAATCCATTGTTCGTTTATTAGAGCACCAAGGGTCTACCAGCAAAGAGTGGGCATGTGTAAGCAAGGGGATTTCTTTTAAAGATTATATTTATTTGTGAGAGAGAGCACAAGACGGGGGAGGGTCAGAGGGAGAAGCCGACTCCCCCTGAGCGAGCAGCCCAATGTGGGGCTCAATCCCAGGACCCTGGGATCATGCCCTTAACCCACTGAGCCACCCAGGCACCCTCTTTTTGTTTTTCTTTGAAGCTCTGATTTATTTTGTGAATTGATTAAGACACTGGTTTCTTTATTCTGCTCCCTGTATCCATAGAAATTTTTTTAAATCAAATTTTGAGGTTTTAGCTATTGCCTGATATCTCTGATCATTTTATTTTTTTATTTTTTAAGATTTTATTTATTTATTTGAGAGAGAGAGAATGAGAGAGAGAGAGCACATGAGAGGGGGAGGGACAGCAGGGAGCCCGATGCGGGACTCGATCCCGGGACTCCAGTATCATGACCTGAGCCGAAGGCAGTCGCTTAACCAACTGAGCCACCCAGGCGCCCTCTCTGATCATTTTATAAACCCAGCTCTACTTGTACATCCTTAGGTTCAAGCCAGTGCACACTACAGACAAGAAGTGCTATGGAAGGGAGTAGGACTTATAAGCCTTGCAGAGCGGCCGCTGACTGTCCAGCCAAAGTGCTATCCTTGGGAGTACAGTCCTGTGCAAGAGAATGGGTAAGCCTTAAAATGTGAATCTTGTGTGTTTTTTTTTTTTAAAAGCACTGCATATATAGCATCTGCTAGGAAGGAGTATTTCTGGTGAGAAAAATGATGTCTGGGGATTGAATAAATTTAACACCAAAAGGTTATTTAAAAGTGAGCGTATCCAGAGCTGATTTAATTTTTTTAAAGATTTATTTATTTATTTTAGGGGCACCTGGGTGGCTCAGTTGGTTGAGTGTCTGCCTTGGGCTCAGGTCATGATCCCAGGGTCCTGGGTTCGAACCCTACATCAGGCTCTCTGCTCCGTGGAGAGTCTGCTTTTCCCTCTCCCTCTGCGTGCCGCTCCCCCTGCTTGTGTTCTCTCTCTCCCTCTTTCTCTCTGTCAAATAAATAAATAAAATCTTAAAAAAAAAAAAGATTTATTTATTTTAGTGCAGGGGAGGGGGAAGGTGCAAAGGGAGAGGGAGTGAGAGAATCTCAAGCAGACTCTGCACTGAGCAGAATCCCACTCGGGGCTCCATCTCATGACCCTGAGATATCAACCTGAACCGAAACCAAGAGTCAGAGGCTTAACTGACTGAGCCACCCAGGCACCCCAGAGCTGATTTAATTTTGAATTGGGATATATGGTTGGTTTTTTATTACTTTTAACTGGTTATGGTAGTGGTCTTCAATTCTAACTGTGAATCCAAATCACCAAGGAGCTGTTTAAAAATATAGATGCCCAGGGGTGCCTGGGTGGTTCAGTCGGTTAAGCATCTGCCTTTGGCTTCAAGTCATGATCCCAGCATCCTGGGATTGAGCCTCATGTAGGGCTCCCTGCCCAGCGGGGAGCCTGCTTCTTACTCTCCCTCTGCTACTCCCCCTGCTTGTGATATCTCTGTCAAATAAATAAAATCTTAAAATATATATATATAGATGCCCAGATCTACCACAGATTTACTACAATGGGTCCTAGTATTATATTTTTTAATTAGTTATTAAAAGTGCTATTATTATAGAACAATAGTAGTGGTTTATATTTTTTTAATTGTAGTAGGTAGAGGACATAAAATGAAAATAAAAGTTCCATTCCCATGAGTTAACCACTGTTAACATTCTCTAATATATATTCTAAAATCTTCCTATGTGTTTTTCAAGCCCCTGTCCCTCTTTTAGGTCAAGTAGTAGTATACTGTATTGACTTTTCTTATTTTCTATATTCTTGATGCCCTGGCATTTGGGGCCTTGATCCTGGTCAGACTGCCCCTCCCAGGGCTAGCTGGGAAGATTCCTAGAGACAGCAGAGAATGCCTCCTGCAAGCACCCCTTTCATATACAAACCAAACAATCCAGAGCCCACTCCCTAGCCATCTCCTTTATCAAACTCACACACACCAAGCCCCTATTTCTCCTGCTGTAAATCACCCCAGGGCCAGGTATTGGACCATTAGAGAACATCCCTACAGCCCAGAGCCTGCCAAAATTATTCAAACTATGCAATCCTAAGCCATCTCAGCATACCTACCCTACCTTGCCTATTCCTTCTCGGGAAAACTCCAATAAAGGCTCTAGACCATGCTCTCCCCTCCCCATTCTCCCCTTCTGCCTCCTGACCGACTTGTGCGCTTTCCTGCATGGCCTGCTTGACATGTCACAGCTGTTGCTAGGGATCTGTGAAAGTCAAAAGCTTTCTTCAGGATAGTGCTTTCCATGCCTCCCTGATTAACTCATATCCACAGAACTACTTTATTCTTTTAATACGTCTTTAGTTTTGTGTTGCATGCATACGTTATAATTAGCTTACTAGTCTTCTCCTGATGTACATTTAAGCTGTTTCAAGTATTTTTGTTGTTATAAATGATGCTTCAGTGGGTGTCTTTATGTAAAAATCGCTGGCACTTGTGTGAAAATACTGGGAGAAAAAAGTTCCTGTAAATGCAGTCGCAGATTGACAGCCGCTGAATGAAGAGTAGGAGATGCATTACACAGACTGTGAAGCTGCCATGATTACTGCTGAAGAAAGTGGAAGGGAGGACACAGGGTGATGGAGAAAGATAAATGAGGATTTTTACTTTCATACCTTTTGCACTGTTGACATTTTTACCAGAAGTATCTATTCCTTTGTAGTAAACAAAGAGCACAGGCTTTGGATTCCCACAGACCTGTGTTCTAGGCCAGACTTGACTGCTTACCTGCCATGTGATCGTAGGCCACTTATGTAAGTTTTCAGTTTCAGTTTCTATATCTGTTACCTAGCTCATGGTGTTGTCCTATCACCAAAGGCTGGCTGGTCAGCTATTTATTTCCATGTACCAAACCACCCCCAAAACCTAGTGGCTGAAGGGAACATCCCTTTTCTGTCCTACAGCTCTGAGGGTGACTACGAGAAGCAGGGTGGTCTCTCTGCTGCTTGTGATGCCGGTGTGAGCTGTAGTTAGCCAGGGGCTTTTTGGACCATGATGCCCAAAATACTTTACTCCCTTGGCTCATACCTGAGCAGGAGACGGCCAGAAAGTTGCGCTTAGTGAGACTCTGGGACGGCTAAGCCTCAGGTTCTCATTTGCTCCTCCTGCAGTCTCTCTAGCAGACTGTCCACACTTCTCACACGGTCGCTCAGGGATCTCAGAGACGCAAATGCACCTGTGTAAAGTCTCTGTTCTTGAGCTGACACAGCTTTTCTTCCACCACATTCTGTTGAATGAAGTAGGTCACAGGCCAGCCTAGATCCTGCGTAGGAAGACTAAAGGGGGGTGAAAACTGGAAGGTACATAAACACTGGGGGACCTTTTGAAGATTCTTGGGAAATTTTCATTTCTTTCCTGCCATTTTGAGTTTTTAGATCCCAGTGAGGGCCCAAAAGGCTTTTATTTATTTATTTTTATTCTCTATGACTCATAGGTGCAGTGAGTGTCAAAAACCATTAGGATGGGCGCCTGGGTGGCTCAGTTGGTTAAGCGACTGCCTTCGGCTCAGGTCATGATCCTGGAGTCCCCGGATCGAGTCCCGCATCGGGCTCCCTGCTCGGTGGGGAGTCTGCTTCTCCCTCTGACCCTCCCCCCTCTCATGTGCTCACTCTCTCTCATTCTCTCTCTCTTAAATAAATAAATAAAATCTTTAAAAAAAAAAAAAACATTAGGATGATGGTTCTTGATTATTTACCCTAATCTTTCATTAAAACCCTTATATGCGGCATGTGGCATTTAAGTAATTGACTTGCTCTTCCAGCAGGAGGTGAAACCAGGACTGTGACTGGTGAATTAGCTCCAAAGCAGATTTGCGCAGAAAGGAATTCATTGGGTGTTTTCCAGGATGCAAGGTGTGGAAAAACTTTTCAATATGAAGGTAAATCAGAACAGCAAAAGGTCAACCCCACAGAAGTAAAATGACACAAATGTAAGGAATGTGGGAAAGCCTTTTCTCAGAGCTCAGAGCTTGTTCATCACTGGAGAATCCACACTGGAGAGAAACCTTATCAATGTAATCAATGTGGGAAAGCTGTCAGTTATAAATCAGCCCTTCTTTCATACCAGGAAATTCATAATAAAATAAAATGCTATCGATGTAACGAATGTGGGAAAGCCTTCAGTCAAAACACAGGCCTGGGGCACCTGGGTGGCTCAGATGGTTAAGCGTCTGCCTTTGGCCCGGGTCATGATCCCGGGGTCCTGGGATCAAGCCCCACATTGGGCTCCTGGCTCAGCGGGGAGCTTGCTTCTCCCTCTCCCTTTCTCCCTGCTCATGTTCTCTCTCTGTCTCTCTCTCTCTCTCTGTGTCTCTTTGTCTCAAATGAATAAATAAAATCTTTAAAAAAAAAAAAACAAAAAACACAGGCCTGGTTCTTCATCAGAGAATTCATACTAGGAAGAGACCCTATGGGTGTAAAGAGTGCGGTAAATCCTTTAGTCAAAGCTCCCACCTTATTGGACATCTGAGGATCCACATTAGAGAGAAACCCTTCAAATGTGATGAGTGTGGGAGGGCCTTCAGTCAGAGGTCAGGACTCATGGAACATCAGAGAAGCCACATTGGGGAGAAACCCTACACACGTAAGGAATGGGGGAAAGCTTTCCAAGGGAGCACTAGCCTTACTCAGCATCTGAGGATCCACACTGGGGAGAAGCCCCATCAGCGTGAGGAGTGTGGACGAGCCTTCATTCAGAGGTCAAGCCTTGTTCGTCATCAGAGAATCCACAGAGGGCAGAAGTCTGTGTGTGTATCCTAATTGTAAGAAAGTCTTTAATCATAAATCAGGACTTACTGAACACTTCAGAAAGCTATGATGAATACAGGCCCTATCACTGTGTGTAAATTCAAGAAACCAGGAATGTGGTATATCCATTTCATTATTATTCTAGGCAGTCAAATTGGAATAGATTGTAATATACCTCAGATTGAAAGAAGCTGGTAACATCATGGGACCAGATTGCTCGCATACTGCTGGTGTCTGCTGTGAATGTTTCTCTTTCTCCTGGTCTTCCAGTCTCCTTTGCAGTCCGTCTGTACTTCTTGAAGTCACTATCATCACACCCTAAATATCTTGATGATACAGTGGCTTCCATGTTTTGGACAGAGGACCACTGAGACCATTAGTATGCATGTTCTGCAAAGGAGAACTTAGAAGGATAAGTGGGGAGGGCGCCTGGGTGGCTCAGTTGGTTAAGCGACTGCCTTCGGCTCAGGTCATGATCCTGGAGTCCCTGGATCGAGTCCCGCATCGGGCTCCCTGCTCGGTGGGGAGTCTGCTTCTCCCTCTGACCCTCCCCCCTCTCATGTGCTTGCTCTCTCTCATTCTCTCTCAAATAAATAAAATCTTTAAAAAAAAAAAAAAGGATAAGTGGGGAATGTGATGTTGTTTTTAAAGTCTTGTAAGTGAGGGGTAAGCTAGGGAGTTAGTTGTGGTTTTTTTTAAGTTTTTATTTAAGTAATCTCTACACCCAACGTGCGGCTCAAACTCATGATCCAAAGATCAAGAGTCGCCTATTCTTCTGACTGAGCCAGCCATGTGCCCCAGGAATTAGGTTTTAAAATGACTATTGGGTGGCTCAGTTGGTTGATCATTCGACTCTTGATTTCAACTCAGGTCATGATCTCGGGGTCGTAGGATTGAGCCCCACGTTGGGCTCTATGCTCACCGCAGAGTCTGCTTATCCCTCTCCCTCTGCTCCTCCCTCTGGGAGTGCTCTCTCTCTAAAATAAATAAAATCTTTAAAAATAAATAAAAAATAAAATGACTATAGCTTGCCCTTTTGTTTGTCTCTCCTTCACCCTGTTGGTGAGGGGGTAGTCCACCTCAGTATTCTGAGGATGGCCAAACACAGGACACCTGACACTGGACAGATGGGCTTGACAGCAGCTTATCAGTCACACAGCCCAGGGCAGGAGAACAGCACACCATACAGGGCCATTTGGAGCCCAGTGAACAAACAGGGGCTTTGGGATTCAGGCTTTGTAGAAGCAAGAGGATGAGGTGACCCCTGGTTTTCTTCGGAGGATGTCATTGTTTGAATAATTTTCTGTGCAGGCAAGGAGGTGAAACCTCTTAGGTTGAGGATGAGGTGGGGTACAGCTAGTCTAGTTGATGTGGAACTAGTCAGGTGGGGAACACTTCCTGCTGGGTGGGAGGCGTATCTAGCGAGAGCAGGAGAACCCATGGTTATGCCTTTGGGTCCCCTCGAGGCTCAAAGATACCAAAGCAGCACATGAAATTTTAGTCCTTGCTGTGCACTTTGTCAGCTTAGGGGAAAGGCACAGTTTTTGGCAAAGAGTTATGATGTATATATGTATCCTCAACTCTGTACTTTATTCATATGTCTTCTTTTTGTACTTTTAAATCTCAGTGATACACATTTCTTCTCTGGGGGGAAAAAATCCCAGAATTTCCTCTGGCCATCCAGCACTCCAGCTGGACTTGATCACATATTGGTAGTGGGATTGAAGAGACATCTGGTACCACAGTCTGTAATGCTTCTCCTGCATCCTTGTGACTTTCTTATGCTAAAAACTAGTAGATGTTTCAAGCTCAGCTCCCGCACTGTCCACCCTAATCCTCGGGATGCTTCTGTCCTCATTATGCATTAGTTCATCTTTTCAACCTTGGAATAAACAGTCTGAGAAGCATTGGTGTTGTCTTCTACCTTGAATGAAATATGCTTCTCACTATTAAGACTTGAGAAATTAAAAAGTTTATAAATTAGAAAATATATAAAAATTGGGTATTTCACTATATTCTTATTTTTATGGGGATGGTATGAATAAATACCAACCAAGAAAACTCTGGAGGTGCTAATTGTTCATACCTACTGCCATCAGAATACTTGTATTGTTTCACCCTGTTTCAAGGCTTAGATAGGAAATACTTGGGAGGTTGAAGTCTCCAGGCCAGAAGGAAGTCAATAAATATGACAAAAATAAGAGATAAGTGGATACAACATTAAATCTCCCTGAAGTTAGACACCTTGAAATTTAAAATATAGGCTTTCACAGAAGACCTGTACATTTGAGGAATTTTCAACCAACTGGAGGAATTCTCCCGTGAAATGTGCTGATGCACTGAGCTTTTTGGCAGTAGGATGAAAGAGATGAAAACTGGCAGCCAAAAGTTCAGATACATTTGGCAGACACTTGTGTAGCTCATTCATTGTTTTTAAGAATTGAATTCATTGCCAACTTAAAAAATTTAGAGATTTTATGTAAAAATTGGGATTTCCATTTTATTTTGAAAAATTAAGATCTGGCATTATTGGCCCAGACCTCATTGGCATCACCACCCTCCAGCTCATTATGTGACTGGGCCCTGGAGATGTGAATTTGCTTATCTGGAGAATGACTTCAGAAGACGTTTATGTTTAATAGCAGAGAAAACAGAAACAAGATGAAGTCAACTTTTACCTTTTTAAAAAAGATTTATTTATTTGAGAGAGCCATTGTACATGGTGGGGAGGGGCAGAGGGAGAGAATCTTTAAGCAGATTCCCCACTGAGTGTGGATCCCATTGTGGGCTCAATCTCACCACCCATGAGATCATGACCTGAGCAAAAACCAAGACTCAGAGGCTTAACAGACTGAGCCACCTAGGCACCCCATCTTTGACCTTTTTGATAGGTTGCTTGCAAAACAATGGGAAACCATAAATTGAGGAAGTTTTAAAAGTAGGATTATTTGTTGATGTAGGTTAAGTGAAAATAATAAATACATACTGTAGATGTCAATAATTTGACCTTTGCAGCCAAACATTTTCAAAAGCAGAGAGAACAGCTCTCTGCATGGTGATTTGACTAGTACAGATTTCTGAAGATGTTACGTGTTTAAAGAATGGTCATTGCAGGGGTGCCTGGGTGGCTCAGTCGTTAAGCGTCTGCCTTCGGCTCAGGTCATGATCACGGGGTCCTGGGATCGAGCCCCGCATCGGGCTCCCTGCTCAGCGGGAAGCCTGCTTCTCCCTCTCCCGCTCCCCCTGCTTGTGTTCCCTCTCTAGCTGTCTCTCTCTGTGTCAAATAAATAAAGTCTTAAAAAAAAAAAAAAGAATAGTCATTGCATACATATATGTCATGCATTTTAAGGGTATATACAAAAAGTAAAATATGGATTCACACGATGTATTATAATCTAATTGGAAAGATAAATGAACACAAATCAAGGAACAATTCTGCCAGGAGGAACTGGGACGGTATATAAAGAAAATGGGTATGAGCATTAGTAGGACTTTAAGGATGAATTTTATCAGTAAAGGTACTCCAGAAAAATAGAATATGATTATTTATTTATTTATTTAGGAATCGGCTCAGGCCATTGCGGGGGCTGCTAAGTCTGAAACCTGCTAAGCAGGTTGGCAGGCTGAGAACTCAGGCAGGATTTCCACGTTATAGTTTTGGAGCAAAATTCCTTCTTGGGGATAGATCTGTTTTTTTCTCTTAAAGCCTTCAGCTGATTGGGTGAGGCCCACCCACCGGTGCGCCCAGTCCACCAATCGCAGCTGTCAGTCCCATCTAACCATGTCCGTTCGCGGCGGCGTCCACGTTGCCCACACCACGGGCGCCACCGCCGCGCCAGGTCGGAGCTTGAAGCCGCCACCGCCGGCGCACAGGGAGAGGCCGCGAACGCAGTCTACGCCACTCGCCTGAGCGGCGCTGTCCGCGGGCGTCCCACGCACCGCGTTCCGAGGGCCGCGGCGCGCAGCAGCGTCTGCCAAAGCGTGTTTCTCCCGGCTGTTCGCGTCGAAGTGATGGGGCCCTTGCTTCCGTGCGCGTCCCGCGGGAAAACGCGGGGGAAGGGGCCGGGCAGAGCAGGGAGTAATCCAGCTGGGTCCGGGGGCCGCAGGCCGGGCGCGAGCCTGCCCTCAAGGAGAGACCGGGTGCGCGCGGGGCAGGTGGCGGGGCAGGCCGGGCGGCCGGGCGGGCGGCTCCGAGAACCAGCGGCGGGCGTGGGGACCGCGACCGCGCGGGCCGAGAGCGCAGATCCTAGACAAACCCAAGCCTCCAGGTTCTTACACAAAAGGAGCCTCTCGGGGACCCGGTTCCTCGGCGATCGACGGCGTCTAGCTGCGTGCTCGCGTCCGCTCGGCCTGCGGCGCTCAGGCTCTGCTCTCCGGCTCCGGCGAAGAGCCAGGGCCCCGCAGTGCATCGCGGAGAGAGGACGGGCGCTGGAGTCGGGGCGAGGGATGTGGGGCGGCCCTCTGCTCCGCCTGCCCAGCCCCGGCCGCCGGGAGCGCCTCACCCCGCAGACCAGAGCCCGGAGTTGTTGCAGCCGTGGGGCGGGGCGCGCTGCATTTCTCCGGCTCCGGGCGCCCAGCAAAGACTTGATTCCGTAGCCTTGGCAACGATTTGTCCCTAAACGGTGCAGCTTGGTTTATCGCTGCCATCTTATAAAGTCAACGGGCTTAGCTAAGTTCTTCGCTGCCCAGGTTATTCTGTTTACAACACGTTCTGATGTCCCAGAGCCTTCACCCAGACTCTACCGTGAGTCAAGTGAGTCTCTTGAGCCTTCGCAGCCTGTAACCCTGACTCCTGTCGTCCACACTCCCTAGGAACAGGAAGGTTTGCACATAGTGAAACTGGAAGAGAAGTACATGCTTGGGAGCAGTCTAGGCTGGGAACGTGCATCGTCTCCGAAAACTCTCTCGCTAGCATTTCGGGCGCTTCTGCTACCAGAAGGCCCTTGGACCCCACGAATTTCTAAGCAAGCCCCAGGAACGTTGCCATCAGTGGATGAAGCCAGACGTGCATACAAAGGAGCAAATCCTGGAACGGCTGGTGATGGACCATCGCCCCCACCCAGGGCGAGCCAGAGGCTGTAGAGGGGAAGGCATGGGGAAAGGGAGGGGGCTACGTGCGGGAAAAGCCGGTGTCCAGGCGGTTACTCATATGTGGACATGACCCTGAACAGACTTGCTGGACTCATGGCTATTTTCGAATGCAGCCAGGCCTTATCTTCTGGGAAAGTCTAGTCCGCGCCTCAAGGCCAGTGGTCTGCAAATCCCAAGGGAAGAAGGTTATTTCTGCTACACTTAGGTCAGCAAGAAGGAGCGCATAAGCTTGAAGCAGGTTAACCCTTACGACAGGTTGGAGTGTGCTTACCCCCTGAAGAGTGCATCAGCTGATGAGAAGATCTGTTGTGAGGTCAAGCTTTTGTTGTCATTTGTTTTTAGTATATTACAGACCACACAAGGATAACCTGTTTTTATTAGATGGGCTCAACAATCAAATCATTTTCCCTCTTCCATCCAGGATGTTCCTGGAAGGCAAGCATTCTTGTCTCAAATGCTGGATTCTACTTATTTTCTAATATTTCAGACAACGGACAGAAATAGAAGTGCACGTCAATGAAAATAACTTCGTATTTTTAACGGTACAGTGTGCCTTTCCAACCTGTTCCGTGTGTTCCGGGAGGCGCCGGAAGTGATGTGGGGGGCGTGGCCTCCAGGAGCCGCCGGCTGCTTCCGGGAGGCGGGGGTGTCCCTCGCGCTGCAGCGTTGGGTTCGGCCTCGGAGCCCGGCGGCCGGGGCTCCGACGAGCTGGGCGGCGAGGGGGCCCCGGCGTGAAGGCCCCGCGGAGGCCCGGCCTCAGGGCCGCCTACGCAGGACCCTGCCCGGGATGCCGGGCCTCTCCGAGGACCGAGCCCGGGCCGCGGGCGGCGTGGGAGCGACTTCGCCCTCCGTCCTGCCAAATTCGCATGAGAAAAGGGCACGGTTTTTCCGACGGGGATTCCTGACTGCGGCTCTCCCGGCCGTGGCGGCGGAAGTACTCGCGCCGGAAAACCCGGCGCCCACGGCTAAGCCTTGGAAGTTTTGCTTTGGGCTGGGACCGCGCTGGTGTAGTCGCTGCCGGATTTGCAGGCTTCCCCGCGCAGCTCTTTCCTCGTTCCCCCTGCCCCCACCTGCAGAAACGTGGCACCATCTGACCTCGCGCCTGCTGTTCGTACTTGTATCTGCTGATCGCCCCGCGTGCAGCCGACCTCCAGGAGGGCTTTGCTTTGGGCACGAAGGTATTTCAAGAGCCTAGAACAGTTTCTGCGCAAGGGAGGCCTCTATTAATAAATACTTGTGGGCGGGCGCCTGGGTGGCTCAGTCGGTTAAGCGACTGCCTTCGGCTCAGGTCATGATCCTGGAGTCCCTGGATCGAGTCCCGCGTCGGGCTCCCTGCTCGGCGGGGAGTCTGCTTCTTCCTCTGACCCTCCCCCCTCTCATGTGCTTTCTCTCTCATTCTCTCTCTCTCAAATAAATAAAAAATCTAAAAAAAAAAAAATACTTGTGGATTTAATGAATGAATAAAATTAGTTACTCTGGTTACAGGTCCTCCTTCTTGTGTGGGTTCTTCACAGCTTTGCCATTTATCTCCTTAAATTCTGTTCGCTAGATGCCCTCAGAAGTCTCCAGTTTACACTCCAGCAGAAGCCAGGCAGGATGGCTGTGGACACAAGAAAGTCTGCTGGCCAGTTGTCCGAAGCCGGATGGGTCAGCAGCAGGGGCCTGAGATGGTGAAAGTGGAGTTGGAGGAGGACCACTCCAGGGATCAGGCTCTCAGCCTTCCAGAGGACCAGCCCCCTGCTTGGGAGATTTTCAGGCAACAGTTCAAACACTTCTGCTACCAGCGTTCCCTTGGACCCCGTCTGGCCCCGAGCCGGCTCCGGGAGCTTTGCCGACGCTGGCTGCGGCCCGAGACGCACAGCAAGGAGCAGATCGTGGAGCTGCTGGTGCTGGAGCAGTTCCTGACCATCCTGCCCGAGGACCTGCAGGCCCGGGTGCGCGAACGGCATCCAGAGAGCAGAGAGCAGGCAGTGACCATGCTGGAGGATCTGGAAAGAAAGAGAAATGTACAAGTAGGAAGACACTGGTCTGATATGGTTGCGGAAAGCTTGGAACAAAACATTCTCAGTTGTGGAACTCAGAGAACAATGGGAAAACCCAGCATTCAGCAGGGAACTGAGCTTCTTGCTAAGCCAGCCCAGTAAAGAGGGAAGGCGGGGAACAGCAGATTCCTGGATGGTGAGCAAGGATACTGAAGGCATTCTGTATTTCAGAGAGAATGAGGAGCATCATGCTCCTTACTTTACAGGTCACTCAACTCACAGCAACAAAGAAGTAGGTGAAATCATTCCCAATTTGCACACATGGAAAACTAAGTTCAGAGAGGTTGGGTAACTTGGCCAAGACCACACAGCCAACAGTGAAATGACAGAAACAACACCTGATCGAATTTTGCTTTCTGGCTGCTTCTCAGTGCCCCAGAAGGTAAATAAGGCCCTGGTTTCTCACTTCTTTTTCCTAGTCTCTCGGAGAATATTTCTTGTGGACTCCCCCAGAGGCTTAATCTCTGTTAAATTCTTGATATCCTTAAAGCTTAATGATTTGCTTGTCTCTAGGTGTAAACCCATGCTCTGGAACAGGAAATCCTTTTGCAGACAGTGACCCTTCAGACACTAGATGAAGAATCTTCATACACATGGGTTCAGCCCCCAGTGATCCAGTTCAAGGGCAAAGGACCTGAGCCCCAACCATCAGAGGAAGGAGGTGAGGCAAGAATTTCTCTAGGGAATTTGGACTGAAATGACCTCTGAGTTGAATTTTTTTTGGAGTGTGACACTAATTCCTTGTGACAAGGGTTATTGAAGAACATGACAAAGGTGACATTTAGGGTAATAATGATTAAAAGGTAGTAAGTCCTTTCAGAGCAGCTTCAGCATGGTCAGTTTTAAATATCCATATTTGAATTTTCTACATACGGTCTAGTAGCGAATGTTATTTCAAGTATTTTGATGCTTACATCCTTCAGTAGATACAGATAGGATATTAACACTGTAAAACTGTACTGACTTTCCTGAAAGTTACCCTTTATTATTACCAGAGAAGTATATATGCATTGTACAAAGTTAGAAAATACATAAAAGCAACATAAGAAAATAAAGCACGATGTTCTGTCATTCAGAGATTATAATTGATGGCTTTTTATTCTATATCTGTGTATCTTTTTATGTGCATATGTATTTATATGCATATATGTGTACACATGTGCATACACACTACCTTTTACCAAAAAAAGGTCATACTCTGTGCTATTTTATAACCAGGTATTTTGTTAATGATCTTTCCTCTGTCAGTACATTTTCATGTTACCTAAATTCAATCTGAATTCAAATAGTCTCATTTTTTCTTAAATGTATTTTTTAAAGATTTATTTATTTATTTGAGAGCACCATGGTGGGGGGAGATGGAGAGCACCAGTGGGGAGAGGGGGGAGATGGAGAAGCAGACTCCCTGCTGAGCATGGAGTGGGCCAAGGATCCTAGGACCCTGAGATCATGACCTGAGCCGAAGGTCACTGACTGAGCCACCCAGGCACCCCTCCAAAATGTATTTAAAGCTGATTTGTCCAACTCAGGTTAGAACCCAGGGCAGCATGATGTATCTGGTCATTATGCCTCTTAATTCTTTTCTGCTTTAGAACAGTTCCCCTCTTCTATTTTTTTCCCATAGCCCAGACTTTCAGATGAGCGGAGGCCAGTTTCCCACCCTCTGGACTTTTCTGATTGCTTCCTCATTGTATCACTTACTTTGCTGCCCACGTACCTTGTATTTCCTATAAACTGGAAATTAGATCTCAAGGCTTGAAGGATTTGAGTTAAGCATTTTTGGCTAGAATTAATGTTAGATAATAGGAGACATTAATACCTGGGTGGCCCACTATTAAATCACTGGCTTGGCATGACAGTGTGATCCCTTCATTGAACAGCTAATTTTTCCCCTTATAGCTAATGATGTAGTGTCACTTTGGCACTATGCGAATGGTTTCCCATCAACAGATGACAAATGTCTGATAATCCTTGTATGGGTCAACCATTTTATTAAGGGTTACAGGATGATTTTATAATTCTTTATTCCTTCTATTTTATTAACTGGCATTCTTCGTACTGAAGCTTTCCTTCATCACATCTGTCTATTTGGTCACTTCCTTCTAAGCAGTCATGCATGATTGATGCTTTGTTTTCCCCCTTTATTTACCAATGTTCAAATTCAAGAAGTGGTTTATTAGTCATCTTAAATGGCGACTTGAGATTTTAGGACGTTTTCTGTGTTGGTATCATTATGAACTTAGGAATTTATTTTTTTAAAGCTTTAATTTATTTGAGAGAGAGCATGGGAGGGGAGGATAGAGGGGAAGCAGACTCCCTGATGAGTGGGGAGCCTGACATGGGGCTCGATCCCGGGACCTGAGATCATGACCTGAGCCAAAGGCAGATGCTTAACCAGGTGAGCCTCCCCAGGCACCTCTGGACTTAGGAATTTTTACTGAGTCAGTGTGTTTCAGCCCCCTCATTAAAAATCCATCCCTTATTCCTCACATCTGTGGCTTGTGTGGATGTCTTCAGTCTTGCTCCTAGCTCTGTTTTGCCATGGCTCTATTAATTTTGACTGCTTGCTTTTGCTTTTTGAACAAAATAACTTGTTTTAGGCTCACCTTGTACCTTCCCTATACCCAGATCTGGTATCAACCATTTCTGAAGGAGCCTTGGTTCTTGTTAATAGAGAATGCTATTGGAGAATAAAGTCTGGGTGTTAGGGGTGTTCTTTATCACATAGGTAACCCTGCTTCTAGGACATTTCATGGGCAGAGCTAGATAGACATTTTTTCCTAACAAACATATGAGTTTATATTGATGTATTCATTCTGCTTTACCATTACGTTCCATCACTGTTCTGTATTGTATTTGGTTTCTTCGTTTTTTTTAAATTCCTTTCTTGTGTTCTCCTTTGGTTTGTTTATTCACTCAGTCACTTATTTACTTATGGTTTTAACAGTTTATATCAAAGGGGATCCCAAGAAGCACAAGGAGCAGGAATTGAGACACTAAAGGGAGAAAAGCCAATAAAGTGTGCATAAATGAGCAGGCTATCTTGGTTTTGTTTTTTTGTGGTATTTTTTGTTTTGTTTTAAGTAGGCTCCACGCCCAATATGGAGCCCAATGCTGGGCTTGAACTCATGACCCTGAGATCAAAACCTGAGCTGAGATCAAGAGTCAGACACTTAACGAACTGAGTCACCCAGGCACCCCATTTTTTTCCCAACTTTTGAGCTGGGTTGATTTATGTATTTTCATTCTCCTGTTTATTAATATAAGTATTTGATGCTATGAATATTTCATTGAACACTGGTTTAGATGAATTCCAAATGTTCTGAAATGTAGTGTTTTCATTATTATTTCCCAGAAAATCTGAAAGTTTCCCTTCGAACAACCAATTGTTGGAGTTTAAAATTTACAGATGAAAGAGCTTGTTTTCTGATTTTGTTTTTAATTTATTGTGATCAGAGAGTGTTTGTGTTATTCCTATCTTTTATAATTTATTGTGGTTTTCTTATGACCCAAAAGATAGTTTTCATTAATGTTTACTGCACGTCTGAAAAGTTGTTCTATTTTCAGGATCAGACCTTGACATACATATGTATCTACAAGATTGAATTTATTGATTTCATTTTGTAAATCTTCTTTTATCTATATTTTTCTGGTCCATTTGGTGCTTTTCAGACACAGAAAGGACAATTAAAGTCTATTCTTTGTCTGTTTCTTTTTATAGTTTCTGCTTCAAGAAAGTTGTCACTCTGTTGTTTTCTGCATAATTATTCATATTGTTACATCTGCGTTGCACATTGTGTTCTTTATTTTAGCATTTTTAAGTAGTCTTCTTTGTCTCATTTCATGCTTTTGGCTTGAATCTCCCCTTTCTCTGAAATTGAAATCTTGATGCCTTCTTTCCTTTTATTTGCATTTGCTTAATATATCCTTATCCATCCTTTATTCATAACTTTTCTCAATCATTATGTTGTATATATGTCTCCTGTATGTATAATAGAGTTGAGTTTTGGTCTGTGATCAAATCTAATGTTTTTTTAATGAGTTAAGCCATTTGCATTTATTGATATGGCTATTAGGACAATTACATTTGATGTTAACATAATTTTCTTATGTTTTTTGTTGTACATGTCATTTATACACATAAATATATAAATACAAGTACAAACATGCATATGTGCATACCTTCGTATATGTACATACACATATATGTATGATTTTCAATGTATGGTTTGTTTTCCCTCTTTTTTTTTAAGATTTTATTTATTTATTTATTTAGAGGGTGGGGGAGCAACAGAGGGAGAGAGAGAATCTCAAGCAGACTCCCTGCTGAGCATGGAGCCCGACAGGGGACTGATCCCAAAACCCTAAGATTGTGACCTGAGCCAAAATGAAGAGTTGGATGCTTAACTGACTGAGCCACCCAGGCACCGTACTTTTTTTCTATTTTTTTTTTAAGATTTTAATTTTGGGATGATTGGGTGGCTCAGTCGGTTAAGCATCTGCCTTCATCTCAGGTCATGATCCCAGGGTTCTGGGATCGAGCCCCGCATCGGGCTCCCTGCTTAGCGAGAGAGTCCACTTCCCTCTTTCCCTCTGCCCCTACCCCCACTTGTGCTCTCTCTGTCACTTGCTCATTTTCTCAAATAAATAAAATCTTTAAAAATAAATAAATAAAGATTTTAATTTTAAGTAATCTCTACATCCAGCATGGGGTTCAAACTCACAACCCTGAGGTCAAGAGTTGCATGTTCTTCCCACTGAGCCAGCGAGGCATTCTTCTTCTTTCTTTTTAAGTGTAGTAGTTCTTATACTAAGGAAGCTTTGTATGTTCATATCACTGGTATATTAGTTCTTAACTGCTGCTTAACAAATTACTACAAAGTTAGTGGCTTCAAACTACACACCTACAGTTTCTGTAGGTGGAGAGTCTGGGTTGGCTCAGCCAGGCTCTGTGCTTCTGGGTCTTTTACAAGGTTGCAGTCAAGGTCCCAGGGCTGATGTCTCAGATATCTGAGTTGTGATTAGGGAAGGATCCACTTCCAACCTCACATGGCTGTTGGCAGGACTCACTTCTCTGTCAGACAGAGGGCCTCAGTCCCTTGCTGGCTGCTGGCCAGAGGCCACCCTTAGTTCCTTGCCCCATGGGCTTCTCCATATGGTGGCTTTCTTCATCGAAGTTGGCAAGCCAGCAAGGACGAGTGTCAATAGAGAGTCCACTAGCAAGATGGAAGGTACAGTCTTATGTAATCACAGAAGTGACAGCCTGTCAGCTTTGCCACACTCTGCTGATAACTCAGCCATGCTTTTTTCTTTCTCACTTCCACACTGTATTACTACCATTCCTTCCACCTTGACTAACCTCTTTCTCTGAACCTCTAACACTAAGAGAGGAAACAATATCATCTGTTAACATCAACCTAAAATAAAGATTAACCTTTCCAGCTGTCTGTCTCTTAAGTTATTTTTGAGTCATCTTTGCTCCTCAAGTTGTGAGGTCTGTGTTCGGATGGTGGTGTGAGGACTGACAACATGAGATTAGGCATGAAGCAGGAACTTTGTGAAGAAGCAGAACCATGTGGGAAGGGGTCTGATGAACATGATGGAACTCTGTCTCAGCATGCCAAATGCACAGGAGACAGTGAGCCTAATGGAAGTTTGGAAACGCAGGATGGGGGTGCCACAGGTAAAAAAATACATACATGTGAAGAATGTAGGAAAACCTTCACCTGGATAAGAGGCCTTCACATGCATAGGAGGATCCACACTGGGGAGAAACCGTACTCATGTACAGAATGTGAAAGGGCCTTCATCAGACATGCAGAACTTACCCAGCACCAGGGGCTTCGCAGCATGGAAAGACTTATCACTGTAAAGAGTGTGGCAAAAGTTTCAGTCAGAAAGCAGGCCTCTTCCAACATCTCAAAATCCACACTAGAAAAAAGCCATATCGGTGTACTGTATGTGGCCGGTGTTTCCGTCAGAGATCAGTTCTTACAAAGCATCAAAGTCTCCACACTAGAGAGAGACCTTTTGAATGTGTGGATTGTGGTAAAGCCTTCTGCACACAGTTCAGACCTCACTGAACATCAGCGATTCCACAGCAAAGAGAAACCTTACAAATGTAATGAGTGTGGGAAAACCTTCAGGCAATGTTCACACCTTACTGAGCATCAGCAAATTCACAGTGAAGAAAAACCCTATAAATGCAAAGTGTGTGGAAAAGCCTTCACTCAGTATGCAGGACTTAACCAGTACCAGAGAATCTGTACCGGAGAGAAACCTTTTGAATGTCCTGTATGTGGACGAGCCTTTAGCTGGAGCTCAGAACTCATAATCCACCACAGAACCCACTCAGGGGGAAAACCCTATGAGTGTGCCGAGTGTGGAAAAGCCTTTAGCATGAGCTCAACCCTGATCATACATCAAACAAGTCACACTGGAGAGAAGTCCTATAAATGTGATGAGTGTGGTGAAGCCTTCAGTCAATGCTGCTCAGGTCTTAATAAACACAGGTTGGGAGGGAAGCACGGGAACCGCCCCCCCCCAAGCCAAGAAAATATAAGTGTGACGAGTGTGGAAAGACCTTTACTCGGTCAACTGGCCTGCGGAACCATAAAAGAATCCACACTGGGGATAAAACCTACCAGCGTTCTGAATGTGGGAAGGCCTTCACAAGGGGAGAGCATCTTATCGAACACCAGGGGATTCACAACAAGGTGAAGCCCTATCAGTGTAGAGTGTGGCAAAGCCAGTCAGAAGACAGGTCTGAGTCACCATCTCAGAATCCACACAGGAGAGAAACCTTTTGAGTGTTCCAAATGTGGGCGGGCCTTCAGTTGGAAGTCAGATCTCAATAAACATAAGAGAGTCCACTCTGAGGAAGAACCCTGTCAGTGTGAAGAGTGTGGGAAGGCCTACAGGCAGAGAGCAACGCTGTTCCAACATCTGAGGGGCCACACTGTGCTAAGCCCCAGCAGCAGAATGAGCAGAGTGGAGCCTGCGTGGGAACTCGGCCCTGATCAAGGGCCAGAGAATCCACAGCAACTGGACACCTTGCCCCGGTGTTAGGTAACAACTTCAGGAAGAATCCAGGACTTTTTTTTTTTAACTGAAATAAAATGTTTCTTGGACTTCATTATTTAAAGAAAATCAGAGATGCCACATCAAAGAGTTTTTATAAAGGTCATAATGCTAGAAAAATTGAGAGTTTAGAAAAATAAATGTCAACAAGAAATTTACCTGTGATTACTTTTACTAAATGCAATGAAGTATTGGTTAATACGATGAAAAAATATACAAGGGCAGCTATAAAAAATATTTTTCTACTGAATTCATGAGTTTTTATGTTGTTTTTTCAAATCATTTTGATTTTTTTTAAGATTTTATTTATTTGAGAGAGAGAGAGACAGAAATAGCAACAGAGATAGTGAGAAGAGAGCGTGAGCGGGGAAGAGAGGGAGAGCCCCGACGTGGGGCTCAATCCCAGGACCCTGAGATCATGACCTGACCCAAAGGCAGACACTTAACCGACTGAGCCACCCAGGTGCCCAAAACCATTTTGATTTCTAACTAGCGTTAGCCATTCCCAGCATTGAAATTACTACTCTGGGAGTGCCTGGGTGGCTCAGTCGGTTAAGCGTCTGCCTTCGGCTCAGGTCATGATTCCAGGGTCCTGGGATCAAGCCCCACGTCGGGCTCCCTGCACAGTAGAGAGCCTGCTTCTCCCTCTCCCTCTGACTGCCTCTCTGCCTACTTGTGCTCTCTTTCTGTGTGTCAAATAAATAAATAAAATCTTTTTAAAAAAAAAGAAAAATCACTACTCTGAGTACCAGTCAAGGACACTAGAAAATCCAAGTTTGGGATGTGTGAGCTGAGTTGTCTGTTTCTCTCCCTACCTAACCAAGCCTTTGACCAAAAGTGAGTGGTCTGCAGACCCTTCCTGATCCCCACCCCCAGAATTAGCATTTCCTGGTGAATAAAGAATGTGTTAAAGTCTTACTGATAGGGAGAGCAGAAGGGCATTGGCCTCCAGAAGCTCAAAATCTAGTGGGGCCTTTATGGCGAAAGCCCAGGGCATACTTTTCTCCTTGTGAAAATACTCCTTGAGCTCACAACTGAGAAGGACAAAAGGGAAGAGGGAAAACCAAACCTTTCATTCCAGCATTTTCACCCTCCTACAAATTATACTTACACAACTGAAACCTCTTTCAGCTTCAGCACTACCTATGTTGTGAGGGACATGATATGAAGTTCATGGTACTTTTGAAATACTGGAAGAGTATTTTCTCATTTTTTTGTGCTACCCACAACATAACAGCTACAGATGTGACATGTTTTTTTTTTTTTTTAAAGATTTTATTTATTTATTTATTTGAGAGAGAAAGAATGAGACAGAGAGAGCATGAGAGGGAGGAGGGTTAGAGGGAGAAGCAGACTCCCCGCCGAGCGGGGAGCCCGATGCGGGACTCGATCCCAGGACTCCAGGATCATGACCTGAGCCGAAGGCAGTCGCTTAACCAACTGAGCCACCCAGGCGCCCCCAGATGTGACATGTTTTGAAGTGTAATGTGCATAATTAACATTTTCTTCAACACCTTCTGAAATCTAGACAGCCAGCAAAGGAATAATCCCTGCTTCTCCTTTTCTTTGATGTTTGCGTGATGTATCTTTTTCCATCCTTTTACTTTCAGTTTACTTATATCATTAAATTTGAGGTGAGCTCCTTATAAACAGCATATGCTTGGGTGATGTTTTTAAATTCAAACCCCCAATCTTTGTATTTTAATTGGAGGATGGAAATGATTTCCACTTAATGTAATTATTGGTATTTTACGGCTTAAGTTTGCTATTTTTTTTCCCTTATTCCCTGTATTGCATTTCTGTGGTTTCTCTTCCTTGCCTTCTTGTGGGTTACTTGAATATGTTTTCAGAAGTCTGTCTTGAGTCATCATCATTGTCCTTGAAAAAAGCTGTTACTTTGAACTGGCTTTCAACCCACATATATTCTACACATTTCTCTCCAAGAAATACATCAGCTTTTGTTAACCTAATTTGAGAACAACCCTAGACAATAATACAAACATTCTAAACAGATATGGGGGATTAAACAGTTGTCTTCTTACCAAAGTCTGTATTAGTTTTTTGTTACCTGTTAAGTCCTATGTCTAATGAGACCCAGCAGGGGGAGCCCTCCAGAACGTTTTTGAGCTAAGAATGGCGGAAAGCAGGACTCTTGTTTTATTCTCAGTATATCTCAGCACTTTAAACAGTACCTGACAAGTATTAGTTGCTCCGTAAATATTGAAAGAAGGAAGGGGAAGAGGTTCCTGGGCCCTGTGCAGCTCTGAGTTAATTACCAGTGGCTGAGGCCAGAGATACACAAGGAGCTGATCCTGCAGCTGCTGGCGTTAAGTGGTTCTTGACCATGCTGCCTAAGGAGCTATCTGCCTAAATTTAAAAACATAATCCAGAGTGAAACGATACCTTTGCTGTGGAGAAATCTGGCAAACAACACTTTAACCAGGTAGTCAAACAACAACTAGAAACAGGATGAACT